>NW_028277453.1:1862082-2027603 GCF_059751315.1 Micrasema longulum
TGAATTACATAGGTTAATTGGTAAATAATATACTTCACCTATTGTCATTTATAAGTAAGTCATGTGAATATTTTTTTGACTCGTTGAATATTAAGGTTATAGCCATCACTAATTTATTTAAGTCAACAGGGTTGGCACGATTCAATTCTTAGGAACTCTTAGAAAAGAGAGAATGAAAATATAGATATATTTTAGTGTCTACATAAATATAAGAAGGTCCATTTAAAACAATCACTGTTTTTTTTTATTTGGCTGGATAAAACGGAATCTGGAACGGTTTTGTGCTCTTCTGTAGGCATTCGTGAGTGATAATTCTGATAATTCAGTGACTAAGCCGCTTCATCTTGTTGGTCGATGTCCACGTGACCTTGTCTCTTCGACACTTCCCAGGGGGATAGTTTTCTCCAACCAGAGTTCCCCCTGGAAATATGTCCAAAGAACTGAAGGATCAATTTTTATGTGTTTTTTTTATTCAACCTTCTTATTTGAGATATTGTTTAAACATAAACAAACATGAAAATAAGTGGTTATACATTTTTAATGAAAATTTGCTTCATTCGTTCTCTGGTAAAACGTAAAATTTTACATTTCCTATTCCAAAAGAAAAAAAAAATAAAGTTCCCCCAGAGTATTGCCACAAAAAGGGTTAAGTTCAGTGTTCGGATTAAAACTCCGTTGTGCACTGCCAGTCTAGTTTTGACTGACTTTTGTTTTCGAACAGATAATTTACATCCATAAATAATTGTGCCAACCCTGTAAGTTTACATTATGAATCTGATAAAAAAATAATGAAAGTTCCTACTTATGTAGATATGTTACGCAAATTGCATTGACAGAAACCGCAGGCTCTTTGCGGTAGGCCTAAAATTACAAGGAAATTCAATAAGTGTGGAGGAATGTGAAATGTAAACTAGCACAAAATATATTGAGCCAGACAAAGCCTTGAAAACTGTTTTCCATTCATATTTTTATAGTAGAGATGAAACGGATATCCGGTAACTATCCGGTATCCGGCCTAGTCTTATTTTGCTATCCGACCGGATACCGGATAGTAACTTAATGTCTGGCCGGATATCGGATAGTTACTCAATATCCGGCCGGATTCCAGATGTTTACTTTATATCCAGTGGATACCCAATTTTAATTTAACTACGAAAACTTCCTGAAATCAACGCCACTAATTAGATTTATTGATATAGCCCGTGTTTGGGGAAAAGGAATTGACTCTTATTGTTTTAAAAATTGCCTTTAAAAAAAAACGTTCGTCACTGTCCAGTATACACCCTAGAAAAAAATTTAACCTGCAAATAAAAAACGTATAATTTTTTTTTTCAAAATAAATACATTTGCGTGAAAAAAATAAAACGCAAGGGGTGAAAATACCCAAAACCATATTAATTTTTTTATGATTAATCCAATAAACCATATTGACAAGAAACTTATTGATTGATAAATGGCCATCAAAAATATTTTCACTCCGTTTTATTTAATGGACATTAAAACTTTTGCTTTTCACTATAAGATAAATTCGAGTACCGGGGTGTTTTCATTGTTTTGTAAGACATGCGTAGGCTCATGAAGGACATCCGGTATCTGGCCAAACCACTATTTGTTTCATTACTAGCCTATACTCTATTTCCAGTGATCCCATATAGGTTGAAATCGATCCGATGTTTGGGTTATCGTTGCAGCTAAGGATATTATTTTTTTGCACCACAACAGGTCAGGAGGCCTAATTACAGTGGTAAATTATAATACAGAGATGAGAAAAATAACGTTATTTTTTTGTGTTCTCTATTACCACTACACCACAAAAGCCGCCTATGTGTTGTGTTTTACGAAAATGTGTTTATTTACTAGTGGTTTGTACCGTGTCGTAGTCGGCAGTAGGTAAATTCAGTGTCATTTTGCTGTTAGTCGTATGTAGAGCCGGGTCCCATGTTGAATTTAATAAAAGCCGGTCATCTCTGTTTATATTATTTGGGTTACGTATTTCACTAGCCTCTTTATTATTCGTGCAATGTACTTTCTGGGTATACGAATCCAATCTTCCCGGGATCACTAAAAAAGACAATACATATTGATAACAGAGACCGTGAAAATCTGTAAATCTGTCTTCTACTGAATTTGCATGTTGAGAGTGTCTAGAATCAAATGCACGAATCTCCACTTTAAAAAAGAAGCACACAAATTATTATTTTCATTGCGCCTTTTTGCGCCTTGTCGTTCAGTTTTTAGTGCATTTGGCTACTATATATGAGGTACCAGGTTTGACTCTCAGAAAATTCAATATGAATTATTTATTTATAATTAAATTTTTCTTTTTTTTCCTACTCCACAACAGGCCAGGAAGCCCAATTACAGTAAAGAATTACAACGCAGAACACCCAGGCTCACATTTTCATTTTTTTGTTTCACCGGAATTTGAACACGGAGCCTTCCGTGCGTAATTCAAGCGTCTTAGTCACTACACCACTAATCAGACCTTACCACTAGAATTGTATTTCTACCTGAGACTAATCATCGAGTGGAAGATACTCGACCAGGGCTCTTGTTGTGTTTCGCACAAAGATCGGATTCTTCATCAGCCCTTTTAAAGATCGATAATTTTATTTTTGAATGCATAATTTGCAGACAGTGAAAAAGGGTCGCAGTCGCATACGAAAGTTGTTATAATGTACGTTTTTTTGTCCACCGCCCGATCTTAAGACCAGAGCGTTTATCTACTATATACAAGAGGTCTCGCGTTCAATTCTCAACATCCTAACATGGTTAATTTAAAAAAATGTGTTTTTACGCTATCATATTTCATAGTCCCTGAACGAGCACCTGAAACGTAAGACTGATCATACCCTTAATTTAATAAAAATAATCGAGGTACAATACGGTTGGTGTACCAATTTATTGCCCTATGCGCTATTAGTTGTGGATAGGTACATAATGAATGGGTAAAATTATTAAAAAGGTATTTAAAAAAAAAGCGTATTTATATATTGCTGGTTTTTATTCTATTCAACAAGCACGTTAACCTTGGTATTAGCCATAAGCGGATACGCACTTGTAGTTTTGGCTTATGTGGTGTTGGAGAAGAATTCCATTCAGGAAATCGTGAAAAATACAGATTCATAAAGAAATCTAACGCAACCGTTATTTTATGAGACAGATGGAAAACGCCTACAGTAAAATACGGGTAACTGGTTGTTTTAAATCGAATCCCTTAAGGCTGTATGTAGTCTGGTAAAACGAACGCAAAATCAGAAAATCATACGATTTTGCCCTTTCATTCCATTCAAATTTAGACTAAACTTAGGTACCTGGGATCTCAATAAAGACTAAGTATTGAACTAAAATTGTTAAAAATAATTTAAAGACAGAAAATTTAATATGAAAGTGGCCGAAGTCAAATTTTAATTTTCTGATTCTGAAAAGAAATACAAGCATTTTAAATCACATACATTTTTGTGATATTTCCCTTTATTTTTACTTAAAATTATGCCTTCGGTGATACTTAAAAAAAAAAATATTGAAATATTTTAGTTGAAACCTTTTTTTATAGAATTTTATTCTCTTTTTTTGAAAAAAAAAAAGATAATTCTGGTTGTAATATTCAATTTAAAACACCATCTTATTGACCTTTTTTTGACCTTCAGACCTGCCCTAATCGTTTTCGGTAACTTAAAACTTTGAAGTATAATTTTTAACAGAAATACCTTTAAAAAAATATTGTTTTTATCTAATTTATGTTTTTTTATTTTTTTATTGTTGCGCGATACAAAAAAAACATTCGTTTTAAAATGGCTAAATCGTATGATTCCCTAATTTTGCGTTCGTTTTACCAGACTACAGCCTTAATATAATTGTAATATTTTCATTTCATCCTCAAAAGGATGATTTGTGCCCATATTGGTGTAATTAATAACATATTTTATATTATGTTATTAAAAAAATATATTTTAAATTTATTATCACTTATTCTTTGCATTTTACATAAGTTACAAATACAAAAAAAAAACTATTAAATTAACACAAAAAAACCCACGAAGGCATGGCCTGTGTGTGGGTATACATTTTATTTTTAATTGAAATAAAGGCTACTGGAAGAATACGTTAGATATCAAAAAGTTAAAAAATGAGTTCTGATATTTGAACACAATTTTTTTGTCCCAAAAAATAAGAAAATCATAGTAAAAGTATTTTCTGCTCATTAAAAAATAAGCATTTAGATTTGTTTTTGTATCCATTATTTCATCAAAAATTTAAATCGTAACATATTCAAATAATTCTTTGTCATATTGTCGTTGCACATCAAATATGGGCCATGTAACTCGGAGCACGTTCTGAGAAAATCATCAAAATGCGACTTTTTGGAATAAAGTAATTAATATTTTAAATAAATATATTACTTTATTGAAAAACCCTGTATTTTTCCTACTTCGTCCATACACAGAAGTGTTATTTGCGGTTTAGTTTTTTTTTTAAATAGTTTTACTGATTTTCTCAGAATGTGCTCCAAGTCACATGGCCCATATTTGATGTGCTACGACGATATTGTCCTTATGAAATGCATTGAACAATTTTGGAGCTACGAAAAATAAGTGTGTTTGCCCGAGTCTGGATTAACAATAAGAGATTTCAAGTAAACTATTCAATCTTTGACTAGATCTATTAAAATTTTAGGAAATAAATATTGGCGCAAAAAAACATAATTGCAAAATTAGACCATATTTTTTCGTTGTGAATGCTGTCTTAATGTTTATGTTGATTGAAAGTCATTAATGCCGTGTAGACCAGTAAAATAAATAAATACATAAAAAGGGGACAAATCAAATCCGGACATGTTACAGAATACGAAATGCACTCATCATAAAGAGACTATGTAAATACAAAGAACTAAATAAATAAAAAAAATAAAAAAAAATAAAAAAAAATAATAATAAATGTACTCGTATGTGTATAAATAATTTCCGGACTCACAAATGATATTCGTGCAGCATGATTGGGTTGCATCCCCCGTTGCATTATTCATGGTTCATCATTTGGTTCCGAACTTCTCATAGCCCATGCGATCGTGTCTCTGTATATCAGAACAGTCATATTCGTGATGATTGGATTTTCGTTTTATGGATGCGTTTTGGATACGAGTTTTCATTCTGTTTAGACATATTTAATCAAATAAAGGTGTCGTAACCTATGCAATTAATACGAAAATCTTATTTACCGATATCTTTAAATATTTTATGAAAAACAATACATATATATATATACATATATTTATATATAGTTGGATAATTTATAAAGCGCCATTTTTGTTAAAATCACCTCAAGGGCGCTGTACAATTAATAAATATCCCAGTACGTCTTGCAGCTACAGAGCGCATGGATGGTTGGGATTCTAGTTCCTCGTTTTCAATTAAGATCAATAAAAAATTATAACAAATAGGAGCTAGATTACAGGACGTCTTGCAGCTACAGAGCGCATAGACAGTTAGAAATTTAGCCCACATTTACACATTTTAAAAATTGACAAATAAATTTACTGTATTAAAAAATAATAATAATATGAATAATAAAAAGGAGTAAGATAACAACACGCCTTGCAGCTACTAAGCGCATAGACGATTGGAATTCTAGACCCCGTTTACAAAATTTAGGTATTTTAAAGTTGATATATGAAAGCTAGATAACCAATCAACATGATATAATTTTGTTATAATTATGTTAACCCTTCCTCAATCAATTATTTTTTAAACATAACAATAATAGTGGGGTCCCACAAAGGAAAATAAAATCCTGTTGGGGCTCTACTTTTTATTTATTTATTATCATAGAATATACATAAAATTAAACATTTATACAAAGTTGCATTGTCTGCTCAGCTAGGATTATTTACCCCATTCCAAGACAATCAACATATAAAAACAGTTATCAATACAAAAAAACAATGTTTTTAGAAAAAGATAGTAACCATATTTAAAACATCGTAAAAAAAACAGTAAAATACATGGTGGAAAACATAGTAATAATAATATATTGTGTTTTTCTACTGAAATTTCTTGCTGGAACTGCATTTTAATTATAAAAGTGGAATATTATATAAAAGTATAATATAAAAGTAAAAAAATAATATAAAAGTGGAATAAAACTATCAAGTATTTTTATTATTATAATAATAATAATATATTAAAAAATACGTGGTAAAAACACATAGTAAAACATAATGAGTATCTCCAAAATTCAATTAATTAAAAAACTTTACATTCACTATTATTAATAAATTATTTATTCATTCATTTCAAATAATTTAACAGTTTACATACTATCTAATGTACTATGTTTTTTTTCGGCTGTGCTCGAGTTAAGTCATAATAATTAACATTTAAAAAAATCGATATTTCAAAATAAATAATTTTCTTAAAAAAATTCTGCAAAAACAACAAATGTATTTTTTGCACCTTAACTCAAAATATTTTGTTTTATGAACAAATAAAAGGTTATTTTGTGTGTGTTTTTTTTCAAATTTTTTTTTACGAAAGCTGAGAAAATTCGTAAAAAAAATTATCTTGTCTATATTTTAATGAAACATTTCAATAAATAACTACTAACCGGAGATATTACAATTAGTGTCTTGACGGAAAGACGAGTTTCTCTCAAAACCGGTAAACATAGAAAAGTCTTACAAATAATTACTAACATTTATTAAAATAAAATTTATTCTTCAGAAATAACGAAAATTCTTTAGCGACATATTATTTTGTAGCTGAATGTTTTTTTTTGTATGCCGAACATAAATATATGTCTTTCCGAACATAACTATAGGTTATAGTTCAATAAAATAAAAAAAAACAACGTTCATTATAGATGACGAACATGAAAGACATTTCTCTATATGATCGTTAATATATTATTTCCATACACATAAGAATTCCCATACCGAACCCATCACATATAAACATGTACGAGTACATAATATGAACATCTTCAACATGTCACGACCTTTGATTCGAAATGTGTTCTTATATTCAAATTCAAATTGAATTAAGAACATGAAGCATCGCGTCAATAGCATAGAGATGGAACATATTGTTATCCATGAGCTCATGGGAATAGTGAATTCCCAGAACCATAGACAATATAATAGACGAGATGATGGCTATCGTTAATCGGAGTGTTTATTCGTCATAAATTTAATTGGTAATTTTGTTGAAATAATGATAGATTATTTATAAAGATAAAAATTGACAACCAAAAACAATAGACTCTCAAACGTTGAACCTGTTATTATGCAACATAAATATCTTACGCAAACTTCACCTCAAAAATAATTCAAGTTATTAAAACGAAGTACTGTAAAAAATCCTTGTAGAATATCTCTCGAACGCTATATAATAAACTACTGCCAAAATTCAAGAAAACGAAATGCGTAAATTGCAAAACGTGGATCTCAAAAGCTTCTTCTTCTTCTTATTGATTAAGATCATTATTATTGATCTTATTGGTTTAAATGTTTTTCTTTTCTTTTTTTAATATTAAGTTCACAGAATTTTTAAATGTTTTTATTTTCTTTTTTAATATTAATTTCACAGAATGTTTAAATGTTTTTCTTTTCTTTTTTAATATTAAGTTCACAGATTGTTTGAATGTTTTTATTTTCTTCTTTAATATTAAGTTCACAGATTGTTTAAATGTTTTCTTTTCTTTTTTAATATTAAGTTCATAGATTGTTAAAATTTGTTTAAATTTTTATTGTTTAAATGTATACAATGTATTGTTACAAGAAATGTACTATTTTTTTTATGTGCCGTCCCAAATGAGTTTTCTCGTACAACTCCTGGGAATATAATATCATGATATTCATGTCTTATATGTTTTATTAATAAATAAAAAAAATAAAAATAAAAAAAAGATCGGTTGATCAGTTTTAAGTTTTTTTTATTATTTACAATTTTAAAAAACCCGTTAGGGTTACATTAGAAATTTAATATTGTCTGGTCATTTTATGTCTCGTCTAGTCTAGTTAGTTCAGTCATCATGTGCTTTTTCAGATTGATTTTAAATTTGTCTCCAGTAAAAGTTTTCAAGTAGTATGGTAAGTCGTTATAGTATTTAAGTCCATTTTGTAGTATTTTTGACTGTCCTGTGTTTGTCTTTGCTTTTTCAATATGATAGTGTTGTTGTTGTCTGGTGTTATGTTTGTGTATGTCAGCATTTTGACTAAGTTAGAAGCTGACTTCTGAGACTTTGAGTTTCAGCTTTCCTTTCCTCTCCTTGGTGGTCTTCCGGGCAGACGGGGACCAGCTGGGATTTCATGGGCCATAGTATGGGGAATCTTGGAGCTGTCCATTATATTGACGTAATCTCTCCATAATCTATCTACTAGGCCTTGGGTATCGCAAGTCCGTCTAACTTCTTGACTCCGGATTCTGGTGATTCCGGATTGCCCTTAGTATTTTCATCTCTGACGTTCTGAGCAATTGCTTAGTTTTTATTTAATTTTTCTTTATCCATTATCCCCACTATTGCATACCATGATTGGTCTGACACACGTTTTGTATATTTGAATCTTGCTCCAATCCACATGAGTTTATCGTACCATACGACATTTCTTAGGCATCCAGATGTTTTACTAACTGAGATGTATATTTTCTAATCATCACAGTCACTAAATGCATCGTCTGTGCGGCATGTGATGTTAACGACCTTATCTCCCTTAGCTCTAGATTTACCACATTCTTCATTCTAGAAGGCATTTTTATATATTTATTCTGATTGTGTAAGAAAAGGTTTTTGAGTTTTATATTGTTGTGTTACATTTAAGTTATAAAGGTGCTAAACTTGCTTTAGTTCTTTATTGTTCTTAAGACGTGTTTTTTTTTATGTTAATATTATTATTGAATTATATTCTGGGAATGTAATTCATATGTATTACACTTGTAAAATACGTTGTGTTTTATGATTTTCAAATCAAATAAAAAAATTAAAAAATTCTATCATGTACTCGTAGTTAATTTTCATACGAGGCTTTGTAATGAATCTGTTTTTTTAAGAATAGAAAAACTGCAAGGGAGGAAAAATTAAAAAGACAGAGTAAGGAAGTTACCACGGAATATTCGCAGAAATTCAATCAAAAGATTCGGCTTTCAATTTATATGCATTTTAGTCATAACGTATATTTCAACAGAGAAAGATGGAGCCTCTTCAAAAGGGAATAAAGAAGTCTAAGTTCAACAAAAATCAACACACAAAAGAATTCAAGAAATATGGAAAAAAATACCATGTATCAACAGGCAGAATACCGAATTCACCACAACATCATTAAATCTTTAAAAACTCCCGACTGGGTTAAATCCGGTATTCATATATCATTATATAAAAAATATCATATGATCCACTAATTTGGACTCTTAGGAATATTTTACTTCTGATTGGACCGTAGTTGATGGTTTGAAGTCAATCTTATTTGACTTACATTCTGGGACACTTTTGTTGCGGACTATTTTGTATAGAGACACAATATTCTTACGGCGGTAAAATCAAACTAATTTACATTTAAATGCTGTAAAAATCAATCTTTCTAGTTTGCTTGCCTACACTCAAATAATCTCTACTGTAAATTTTAATTTTTCAAACACTTTTATTTACGTACCTAACTACTTGTATGCAGTATTTTATCTTTAATTTTATTTCTAAAGTATGTGATTTGAAACTTTTTTTTTCTTGTTTATTAGATATTAACGTTTCTTCTGTTAAAAGATATTAAATATTAACGTTTAGTTATTATTAGATATTAACGTTTCTTCTGGGCGTAGATAGATAATAAATAATTATAATAAATATTCCCTTTTACCATACTTTAGTTTCACGCCGGCTTTAGCCGTCTTTTTGCTATCCGCCTTTTGATAATGGCTATGGTCATTACTTCCTAAATGAGAGACACGATTTTGACGGCTATAGCCGGCGTAACCGTGAACGTGTTAAAATGGTTACAAAAATATAAAAAGAGAAAAAGATTTTTGGACGCTTTCTAGTAGGTGAAATTTCCTAGTGTTTGAATTTGTATAATTAGTAGAAAACGATAATTCATAGGCTCTGTAAATGCCTATCTTCTGAAGATATTATTTAAACCTTTTGCAATATGTATCGATCAATATTGGACAAAGTAGACAATGTTACCACCTAGGTATGATTTCAAATAATGGACAAGTAAAACTATTAACATATTACAACAGAGATGAAGAACATTTAAGAGAAGGTAATATAGGAGTCAAGGCATCTACAGGGCTTATGTCCTGTCAATGGCTGGTTTAAGTGTCCTATATTTTTTTATTTTTTTTTAAAAAGAAATATTTGCGTTCTTATGATTTACCCAAATATTTAATTTTGAGGGCCATTTTCAACGAGTTGTAAATAACTCACTATTAGAAAATGGAATCAAGTTGGGGTAGAGTGGGATTCGAACCACAGACCTTTGGTCCGTGAGTCCGAGACACTAGCCACAGGACCACAACCCGATCATAAATATTACCTTCTCTAAGTCCTATATAACCTTCTCTTAAATGTTCTTCATCTCTGTTGTAATATGTTAATATAAACAGATCCCCAGGGAGTTGAATCCAGTTCTTGTCTACAAAAATTTGGACAAACTCAAAATATTGTTAAGTAAAACTATATAATATTTACATTCTACAAAGCTCAATTTCGCAATGCTTTTGTGGATATTTTGCGACTTAATTAATATTTTGGCAAGACGCAAAAAAACAACCTTGGATAAACAGTGTCGAATTCCATTTACGTGGACTTAAGCATGAGAACCACGAAAATGGCAGATTCCACAAAACATAATGTCCCAACATTGGCGACACAACATTTGTTTAGTCTGGCGTAAACATGGGTTATACATTATCCCATAGCATTCCTCCTAAAAACATACGCATTTTAAAATCACATTTAAATATTTTGCGTAAAATATGCAATTAAAAGCTCACTGTATAATGCAATAACGAATATCATTCGATTTTGTACAAAGTTGGAATATTTGAATAAACGCAAGGAGCACGGGAATGGACCGACCTTTGATGCGATGAGAAGTAAAATCAGTCTGAAGACCCATGAACGGGTGAAAGCGCTAACTGGTTAAGTAATTGGTTAAATATAAGTTATTATATATTTACAACGGGATCTCATCAAGAATTGACAATTAACAAATCGAACCTGTAAATTTTTTCTTCATTATAAACCTTGCCGACGTAAATCAGTCTGTTTTTCATTAAATTTATTACTCTTTAAAGTTTGGAGAATATTGTCATTATTATCATCCCCTTTCCCCACCTAATGATGCATAGGGCACTGCATTGGTACACCAATCGCAGCGAATCTCAATCGTTTTTGTTACGTGATGGTGAAATAAGTTTACACTTCGGGTGTCAGTCCAGGGACTATGAAATATTGCTTTAATATTATTATTTATTTATACAAACTAACAAATTACAAAAAAATCATGTCTCCCAAACTCCATTGGCCATGAGTCTTAATAGACGAAAATGAAAGTGAAAGCATACATATTATTCAAAAATACAAAATAAAAATTATTACATAAATATCAATATTAATCAACATCTGGAAAACACTATTAATAATATATAGGTCTATGCAATAATTCGCAGCAGTCTCAAGCAGTGGTCTCTTTCCTTAGACAAAATCCAAACTTGTTCACTTCTCTTGAACATAGCTGTTTTGTTTTGGAGAACTTAGTATGTTACATACAGGACATTTAACACTCTCGCAAAAAAGATAAATTTCTCTGGACTATACTGGAAGATAATTTTATTTTTTTATTAATAACAAATAAAATACAATATTACAACTAAATACAATTTTTTACATTATATCAAATACATATAAAAAAGGAATGGCCCACGCTCAGACGATGTAGTCTTTGTGGGGATTTTTTCCAATTCATGTTGTAGCTTAATTTTAATATGTAATTTTCTAAGGTGTATTTTTGCAATTTTATTTCTATGTAAATAATATTTGTATGGAAAAATAAAAATAAAAAAAACATTTTTTCCGTCGTATTACAGATATATCAAATGGCAAGCGGTGCATTGAACCAAGGAAAAATACAGCACTGCGATAGCTAGCAAAAATAGCATATTATTCAATACTTGATACACATTTATGGAGATAAGAAATTTCCAGTTGGTACAGTTTTTGCTGTAACGTGTTCAAGCATAGAGAAATTTACCATGTACATAATATGACAGGGTTTTTTATCATGTTAACACTAGATTGAAGACCACACCTCGTCACCAATGGAGATTTATGGGAAATGCTTTTTCTATGATGTGTAGGTTGCACGTTTTTTTTATATATATACATAGGAGTTGCTTCCTTATTTTCCTTACTTATAATATACAAGGTTTATATTTCAAAAGTGGATTTTTCTGCATTAAAATTTCTTTAAATTCATCTAAACTGTTCGGGATCGGGAGGGATAAACTAATGTGGGCCAATCAGGAACTTCTCAGCATTTGCTCATGTGGAGAAGAAACCACTTAAAACTCTTCAGGAGAAGCCGGCCTGTTGGCAGTAGTCAACCGGCCTTCCGTTCCACTAAAGGAGTGTTCGGCATTTTGTTCCCTACTTTGGTTTATTTTACCAATTGCCTGCACTATATTGACCATGTATGATACTACCTCTCGTGTGAGTTCTTTAGTTTGCACTTTGACTACTACGCATGAGTCGGATGTGGTTCCGTGGCGGTGTTCAGACTCGACTGAAAAGAAGGCTAATCTCACCCCCTCAGATACAACTTATTTCCCATTTTCTAGAGCAGTTATTTACGACTAATTTCGAAATCACTCAAATTTATCTGTTAAATTTATCTAAGAATACAGTTACACGTGCAACGGCAATAATCTGTTACATGAAGGTAACGTGGTCAGTCTTACGCTACAGGTGCCAGTCCAAGAACAATAAAACAATGCAGTTTAAACATCCTTTCAGATCAATATTTCACATCCACCATGCCAGAAATTGAGCACAGGGCCTCAAAAATGGTTGGTAAAGACGCCAACCATTACGCACTAGGCGGACTTATCTCCACTCGATTTTGATTTTCAGGACTTTAGTACTTTAGTTCCAGGTAGTAGCAATTGACACAGAAAATACGAAATCATCATTTACATTTAACAAGAAATAACTTAGATCTGCGCAAACAAATATTCTAATTTTATGCATAAATATGTCCATTTATTGATACATTATAATCGGAGTACAAGTGTGTTACAAGAAAAATACAAAAAAAAAACTGAAACTCATAAATCAATAGTTATTACGGAAATGACGCTTTATAAGTTATCCATAGTAGTAGTTATTGTTTTATGATACATAAATGCGTAACTTGACGATGCAGGAGTTATTCTGACATTAATAGTTCCTGGGTTTTATGCCTACTTTGTATCAATTGCGAGCAATTGAATTCCATTGTAACTAGCTGATAAACCTGTTTAAAGTTACTTCCTTTTATTCATTAATGCCATAATTGCAGCTTTAGATAAATGTTTATTTACCTTGCGGCTCTATCGATCTTGTGGTGCGATAGCTGTCAGAAATATCTCGCACTTTCATTATGCCCGCCGCACCTGTGCAACGTGCGGTAGGCGACTATTGCAATCAAGTTTTCGGTTTTATTCCAGGTAGTTTAGCCTCGAGGTTAATGGTCAGCCCATTTGCCTACCATGCGAGAGGCTAGGGTTCTATTCCCAACATTGGGTTGCGAACCCGCGACTGTCGCGTAGGGGAGACCGGAGCTGGTTGGCGAAATTTTAGTATTATTGCAAATATAATATCCAAATTTAGTAAATGAAGTCTAGAATTTCAACCGTCCATGCACTCAGTAGCTGCAAGACTTGTTGTCATCTAACTTCTATTTTTATAAATTTGTTTTTTTTTTAAATATCACTAAATCTCTAAACTTTATTGTCAAATAAAAGTAAAACATGTAAATAGGGGCTAGATTTCTTATTGTCTATGCGCTCTGTAGCTGCAAGACTTGCTGAAATCTGGCTCCTGTATATCATAATTGGAGACGAGGAACAAGAATCCCAACCGCCCATGCGCTCTGTAGCTGCAAGACGTGATGGGATATTAATTCATTGTACAGCGCCCATGAGGTGATTTTCACAAAAACGGCGCTTTATAAATTATCCAAATATATATATATATATAAACTCAACTTAATAATGAATTCAGCGAATTTGATATCAGTTTATGTGGCCAGTCAATTGAGATAATTTTGGCAAATAAAAGAAGAATTTTTTTTTCTTATGCCATATATTCGTATAAGATTTTAGAAAAAAAAATTACAGCAATTCTCGACAACTTTTAACACGACGCCTGTTTCCTGGGACGCATGGGAAGGCCGTGGATGACAATAATTCGGCTTTGTTGACGTGAGAGGAGGCGAGAGGCCTGGCTGGCGATAGGGTCTCCTGGAAGCGTCTGGTGATGTCCACATACTTATCTGAGAATCTTATGCGGATTCGAAGGTTAAAGATCTATCACTTTTGTGGGTTCCCTGATATTACATGATCAGATCAAAACAGTTTGTGGTAGTTCTTTGAAGATGTTAGGATTCGTCGTGCGCACTGCAAGGGTTTTTGGTGGTACACGAGTACTGAGAATTCTTTATAACTCGTTGGTGCGACGTAGACTCGAGAGTGGCTCGATGATCTGGGGACCGTGAGAGTTGAAGTACTTTCTTATGGTGGAGAGGGTTCAGAAAAAAATTCTTCAGTTTCTCTACATGAGGGAGTGCGGATATTATCCTTAGCTTTATCCCACTGAGTTCCTCCAGGGTATGCTCGGTTACAGCAGTTTGAAGACCAGAAGGAATGTATATTTAATTACGCACTTCTTTCGATTGTTACGTGGTATTATTGACGGCCCTAAAATTATGCGGAGCATTAGCTTTTATGTTCCGGATAACTACCTTAGACAGCGTCAGCATAGACTGTTTCACATTCCAATATACAGGACTAACCCGCCAATGGTTATGCCTGTTGGAAGCGCCATCTCTATGTTAAACAATATTATTTTGGACATTGACATTTTTCACGTCTCTGAGGGAGTTTTTCGTTACAAGATTCTCTTACTTTTTTAACATATTATTCTCTGGATATTATGTATACTTATGTGTTATTTTTGCATATACCTAATTATTTTTATTATTTCTATATGTATGAACTTAGATATTCCATTTTGTAATGTACATATATATGAATAAATATAATTTAAATTTAAATTAAAATTTAAAAAATGCTTTACTTAGAAGCGGATTTTTCGATTGGTGTTTTATTTAATTCAAACCAAATATTTATTTTTATTAATTTACAAATTTCGTGTTGAAAAGAGCATCATATTAAAACAATTGGATTATTCTATTTTTATTTATTTATTTGACACTTTATATACATATACAATAAACATACATATAAGAGCGGGCATATTGCCTTAAGGCAATTTCTTCCTACCAACCCAAACTGTTTAGTTTGAGAAAATTATAAATACATATACATGGACATATTGAATCTTACAATTTTATACAAAAATTAAAAGCAAAGATCAACAAAAATAAATATAAATATTAACACTATACTATGAAGAGAGGAGAGGGGATGGGAAGAAAAGAAGAAGGATAAAGGAACAATTTAAATATTTAGATTGTGACATTTCAATCTTGACTTAAATGTAAATAAAGAAGGGGCGTCTCTAACATTTGTGGGTAGATTTTTCCACAATCGAGAGGCTACTACTGTGAAAGAGGAGACAAGAAAATTAGAGCGACGACAGGGTATTAAAAGGGTTCTCTCGTTACTAGAACGAAGAGATAGTCCGTGTTGTGAAAGAGGTTGGATGAGCTCTCTCAGATAAACAGGCGAAGTGGGATTATTTAAAATATTGTGAAGAAGTGATAGAATGTGAATGTTTCTTCTATGCCTGATACTGAGCCAGTGTAGTTGCGTGCGATACTCGGTTATGTGTTCAAATTTGCGAAGATTAAAGATATAACGAATACTAATATTGTTCCCACCACAAGGTGACCCGAATTTCCTCTTCGTTCTATTTTCAAATATTATGTAGTGAGGTATACTCTGCTTGGCCTATTCAAATAGTTTATAAAGCAGTATTTACACTTAAAGTATCTAAAGCAGTACACGAATATTACAGTTACTCGCGCTTTATGTTCGCCGTGGTGCGTGAACAGATTTGTGTTACAAATACTTCACACAAATTACTTGTGTCAACATACATTACATTCCTACTTACATACGTGAAAACTACACAACCACATCCAGAAATAAACAACCAACTACGAAGGTGAAGACTTTTTGTGGTTTTGACTAGTGACTAGTGACGCGCGTAATCGATTGATACTAAAATTGAACAATTTGTTTATCAATCGGTTCTGAATGAAAAGAAAATTGTGTGCCTTAAACCGAACAGCCAATTTTCTGAGGATATTTTTATACGTTTTCTATTCTTGGCAAAATAATGTATATTTTTATTTTATTTTATTTTATTTATTTCGAATACAAACAGATGTACAGGTTAAATGAATATACAAAACCATACATACCATACCCAGTGCTGAGACTAGTTTACTTAGGGCTAATTGACCCAATAATTCAATATGGATTAAGAATATGGGGACTAAGTTTTAAATCTTATACCGACAGTCTTGAACTTACAGGTACAAATCTTAAAAATTATCGTACCTGTAAAAATAAAGATTGAGGCAAAAGACAACAATAAAATATTATTTGTTTTTGTTAACGTTTTGCCAATTAACAAACAGTGTCAGTATAAGATAGTACCAGATCATTTCCTCGATTGCAGTTTTAAATCCAAAATAAACCACCAAATTATGACCCGACAAGCATCGGCACAGCAGCTGATGGTACCACGACGGAAGAACTACTATGGTAATAGAACAATGGGTAGTGTAGTACCAAAACTGTACAATTTAATACCAGCTGAAAATCGTGAGGAAAAAAACCTAATTTCATTTTTAAAAATAGTCAAAAAAAAATTAAACAGCAAGTGTAACTTAAGTGTGCATATAAATATATTTTATTCTTCATTTATTTTTTTTATTTTTTTAATGTAATGTAACCCGCAGACAAGCTTCGGCTTTGCGGGAACAAAAATACAATTATGTATGTTACTGATTTGTTAAAATGAATAAAACTTTTTTTTTTTTTTCAAAACTATAAAAAATGTATACATAGTAGGGCCTGCCATCCAATAATATGTATTGTTGTAGATATATAAATTATACTACAATAAAGCGACGACGGTTTAAACTATATGAATAATAAATATACTATATATAAAAATAAAAGAAATATCGACAAAACAAGGATATAGTAGGAAGGGATAGAAGGAAATTAAAAAGGAGTGGTGAAGGATGATTGAAGGAAAGTAATAAATAAATATATCGAGCCTTAAAATTCTTGTTATATACTTCACAAATACGAGAGACGGTAGAATATTTCCGTTGATTAGTTTTAATATCACGAATATAGACAATATCAGACAGTCTAGTTGGTCTGGAGGGGACACGCTAAGCAAGTAGATGAATTAGTTCTGGGGAATCAAATGTATTATTTACAATTTTGTAAAGCAGAATCTGATCGAAAATATCTCTTCTGTGTGCTAATGAATCAAGGTTATGAAATTTTAAAGAAACTGCATAATTTAGAAAATGCAAATTAAATTTGTATTCTACTTGTTTCAGGATATTTTTCAAACACTCTCGATTCTATTAATATAATATTTATAAACAGGGCACCAGATAGCAGTGCAATATTAAATGTATAAACATAAAATTCTTCTTCTTCCTCTTCGTTTAGTCTGTTGATCTGTATGGCAGAAAGCTGCTATTCTTAAGACGCTGAGATCCAACTGTCTCTCCATCTTTTAGGCGGTCTACCAGGAAGACGATGCCGAGGTGGAATTTCCTTAGCTGCGATGTAAGGGATTCGTCCATTCTATTAACAAAATCACTCCGAAATCTTCTATTTGTTCTGACACAGGTCCTTCAAATTTTTTCATGGCGGATTCTGTCTCCAAGCGTTCTCCCTGTGATTGCCCATAAAGTTTTCGTTTCTGATGTTCTAAGCAGATTATTTTTCCTGATTGTGTCAGCTATTGTTTCTAACCCATGTGTCTTGATTGGACTGTTATATAATTGTTGACATATAAGGAATTTACAATATGTGATATGAATATAACATTACGAAATGAGTAATATAAAAATATATTGATTAATATTTATTTCATTTTATTTTATTTGGGAAAACAACAGTTCTACATACATATTTAGAGTAAACAAACAGATATAGTGTATAAACTCAGAACTAATATCAGATTTCCACAAAGTATACAAAGTTAGTTAAGAAAATATATTACATATTAAATAAATACATATAAGTTTCTAAATGTTATTTTCATGTACTCGTAAATATTTTTCAAGATTGAAATTTTTTTAAGAACAGTAAGTTATTGTGAATTGGACGGGATTAGGAGAAGGATGCTTGAAGAGAGTATAAGGAGGGGATAGAAGATGTACACATTTATTATTTTAATGTCTACCAAGTTACATAATGCATTTTTAGTGTAAATTTTAAACCTGACAGAGTGATTATTTATTTATTTCTAATTTACTTAGTGAAGTCAGATCTCTTAGCCTTTGTTACGTTGGTTCGTTCGTATCCAACGCAAATTTCTTATTGTTATGCTTAAAAAAAAAATTAAAAAAAATTGTTTTCGTAGTTTTATTTTTTCATCATTTGTATTTTAAAAATTATTCACTTTTAATAAACACTGGATCTTAAACTGATAACAAAGCGACAAAGTTCATTAATATTAGTTTGATTTTAAAGAAATATGCTTAAAATGGGTGAATTATCATTTAATAAAACGACAGGAAATCGCGCCAAAACAAACAAATCAGCCAGAAGCAGCTGCTGTCAAACTAAAAAAAATCATCTCTGCCACGCCGACTACCAACATGAGCAGAAAAAAAATGCGTACTGAAGGGTGCCGTTAATTAAATTCGACGCTTTTCAATGTCGGTATGTACATTAGAACAACCAATGTTAAATTTCCTGAATACTGGTTTACAAGTAAACGACTCATTCAAGTTTTTACTTCAAGGGTTGAAGGTATTTAAAAGATTTGACAGTTTATAGTTACCGGTGATGATTTTCGCAGCACTAAATTCAGTAATTTATCATTTTGTTTGGGGAGTTACTCTTTTATAATTTTAATTATATTGTCCCATAAATAATGTATGTAGGTTATAATGAGACAAATTCAATAGTGACATGACATGATTGATATAAGCGTAAAAAAACGTCGCCAAACAAAAAACATAATAAAGATATTTTAATTTACTTCTATTTAATTTATGCCGGTAATTAGTTACCGTCAGGTAATTTTATTCATTTTTTATTATTATTACTGTGTAATATGTGTAACATTATGAATACATAATTGTATGAATCAACAAAGGTACTTGTTTTATTAATAAAAAACTAATATAATGCTGTAAACTTCATGAAAAGATCGTTGAGATACATGCTTATTTTAAATGCGAAGATAACTTTTGCAAGACCTATTAAAAATCAACAACAAAAAAAACATGATGATTTATTATTTGAGAGCAAAAGCGTAATCAAAAAATAAATTGTCGGAGTACTGAGGATGTTATTTCGTTTCGAAAGTTCATCGTATCACATAATTATCTCAGACTACTTCTATCAAAATTATATTCGCACTCGTTTCGACTACATACGACAGAAAACGTTGACTCACAAACTCACTCAAGTGACTAACAAAAACATATAGCTAAGTAATAACTGTGGCTAAAAATTAATAAATTAAAATTAAATGTTAACAAAACTAAATATATGAATATAGGAAACAAAAGAATAGAAATTACACCATCAATTGTAATAGAAAATGAAAAACTTAATGAAGTCACTGAAATTAAATATTTAGGTGTAATGTTGGATTCAAAACTTACATTTCACCAAAACGCTAAGATGGTAATAAATAAGATTGCAAAAAAAATATCAATTTTGGGAAGGATCAGAAGATTTATTGATAAGGACTCCTGCAAAACTATTTACAAAGCAATTATTGAACCACACGTTAACTACTGTAGTAGCATTTTATTTTTATCAAACAAAGAAAACATAGATAAACTAACTGTATTACAAAATAAAGCCTTTAGAATCATTTTGAAAAAAAACAGATATACGAGGGTAAAGTCGATGGTAAATGAAATGAAATTATTAACATATAAACAAAGAATATTTTACAATACAATGATATTTGTTCATAAAATTATAAACTCTAATAAAAAAACAGAATTTGGAAAAAAATTGATCGGAACCAGCATGAACACGATCACAATACTAGAGAAAAGAACAAAATTAGACTTCCATTTAGGAAAAAGGCAAAGTCACAAAATAAATTTTATTTAAAGCAATTAAAAAGTATTACGAGATGGAAAAAAATATTTATGAAGAAAAAAACATATCAAAATTTAAAATTAATGATCAAGACATGTGTGATAAACAATTTATAAATTAAATATATTTGCAATGTTATTTATTAGAACACACATAACAATATGTATGATATGTGTGCCCTACTTTAAGATTTAAATTTAAAAAAATTTAAAAAAATAATTTCGTTTGAAAACTGAATACATAAACACATTTGTCAAGCTAGAAACCATAAAACTAATGACGATTTTCGCTCTACTGTGTCAAGAACCATCAGCCTTACCAACACAAATCCAAATCTTGACTTCTTTGGTAAAACATTGCCTTACTTTGTACTATCACTAAATGTCATTTGAAAATAACCATTAAACTACTACCTTATTTAGCGATTCTCAAACCTAACTTGTTCCATATTTTTCCTTAACTCTTCGTCCATTTTAAAAATTGAATATTTATGTCAACATTTATTATATTTGTGCATCTAAATATCAATTTTAAAATTGCATTCATGTCAAGACTGACATCTTTGTGCTGAAATAAGGTAATCCAGAATATGCACTTCGTTGGATTGAGAAAACAGGGAAGTGAATTTTTCACTGACTGGGACTAAACTGATTGGACATGATCATTTTGCCGCCGAAATGATTATAAAACTTTTTTAAAGCCTTAAAATTATTTTTGGAAGCCACTAGATCTGTATATCCGACAGAACCTATAACAGGGCCACGGATAGTAGCGAGAAGTTTCATTTGGTATTCATAGAGAGGAAGAAAGGGACAAGACCATAAAATGTGTTCAGAAGACTGATTAGGATATTCGCAGCAGCACGAAGGGGAATCAAAAATATTTAAAAAGTTTTTTTTTAAATTTGCCATGACCTGATAAAAACTGCGTAGTCCAGTGATCGGGGATAAGCCAAGAAGATTTTAAGCGCTGACGGACTAAAGAAAAAATAAGAAAGGTAACCCTCTCTGAAAAGGAATATTCCCATCGTGATTGCCAAGTATCGAGAAGAGCATTTAAGGTCATTTTTTATTCGATATTCCTTCAAGAGGACCTGGAAGAGAGACAGGTAATGTTTATGAATCTTCCCCGACAGTTATCTAGAGGAAGACCAAAAACTGAACTGGATTACTCAATGTTCTAAAATCCTGCAGAGAAACGGCCTACCTAAATGAAAGTGACACCCAAAACTGAAGATTATACAGGCTAAGAACGAGAAGAGCCGATCCCAACTGCCCACCCAGGCAATAAGTTGGGACAGTGCCAGGAAAAGGATATGTACACTGTACAGGTACACCGTTAAAATAAGGCTTTTATATTTATTTCTTAATTATACTTTGACAAGGGAGAACGTTAACTCGTTAACGTCCACGTCACGAACCCTGGGCAATGGGATCACACTCATAACGGTGTGATCATATCAGATAACGAGAAGATGAAAGGTGAATTTTTGGCGCCTCAAAACCAACCAGCTAAGGGAAGGTAACCCCGACGGAAAATCCACCAGAGAAGGCAACGGGAAACCACTCTGGTCATCATTTCCCAGGAATCCCTACGGCGAGTACATCAATAAGCAGTCGCCCTGGCTGCGAAATGTAAAATTAGCGCAGAACAGATACAAATGCTTTCGCTGTAGTGATCGCCAACGTCGGGGGGACCCGGCAAGGCACTAGAAGAAGAAGAAGGAAGAACGTAACATATCCAAAACCGGTAGGTAATGAGTAGGTTTTTATGCACTCTTTTATTTAACTAATAGCAGGCAAAGGCACTAATCAGAACAGCATGAAGTCGACTAATTTCTATTCCATTTTCGTTGGCAAGGTTTTTCTGAGAGTAGCCTAATAAATAAAAAATATTGAAATGAACCCATCCTTAGTTTTGCCGTGTCTTGTGGATTACGTATGAAATGGGCATCTTAGTCACTACCCCAGGCGAAGGCTACCGATTTTGACTGACACTGAAACAACTGACTTTAAAAACAAAATATTATTCCCGACGCGTCGCGACGCTTAGTTATGTTTATTTATTTTTACATTTTTGTATAAATTAATTGCATCACTTTGACACGTGCTATGTTACGCTATGTACGCCTAGATCTCCACAATGATATAAAGTATAGAATACAGTAGAGTAAAGAGTATTGTCGCTATGAAGTTCGTTAGTTCTATGTTCTATGCAAAAATGTTAACAACATCGTTGAACTTGCACGAATCGCAGTAGCGTACGTAAATCGAAGAAAAGGGGCAATGAGCTACGTAACACATATCATGGAAACGGCTCTTAATTCTTAAAATCATGAAAAGATTTCTAAAAACTCAGGTTCAGCTGCAATCAAAAAGTCGAAACAATATTTTAGCATTCATAATAAAAAATTTACGTATACTGACTTTCCAAATTAAATCAATTGATTTAGATATTATATTACTTGAAAATTCAGGAAAGTCTATACTGCATCTATGATTTACGAGCAAATTTTCACCACAGTATTTTTTTTACTGTATAAGGATTGGCATCTCATGCATGGGAAGATATTTATTGATAATATTAATTTTAATGACTCGTTATCTATTATCACTGAATGTTACACAAAAGGAACGCGAAAGTAAACCAGCTAATACCAACAGGTCATAACCGCTATATTTAGCAAGACAGACTTTAGTATTTCCCTCCCTCTTCAAAAGATTCTTCACCTCTTTTGAAAAAACAATTAATCTTGATAAACTCTCAAGAGGGTTAAAATCAGTATTTGACTGCAAAACATTGGCATACTCGAAATATCGTGACTTTAAAAAAAACATATCTGTGTTCTTGTCCAAAGACCTATTGCTATTTAAAAATCATATTCTAAAAATTGTAAATAACTTACAGAAAAAAATATCAAGTAAGCCCACGCCCAGGCCATGCATATGTGAGTTTTGTTTATTTTATGTATTATTATATTATTTTTAAATATGCACTTATGTATAAACGTACCTACGTAAAAATGTAAGCAAAAGACATGTAATAATATGAACATAATAAAATATATGTGTACAAAACAAAACTGTGGTAGAAAAATCAGAAAATATTGTATTATGTATTTTGCTTACACAAACTTAAGTAATGCCTACTATTAACTTCTCTTTTTTAGCTAAAACAGTTATAATTTTACAAACTCCTTTGATTCTTTACCTACCTACTTTCATGTAGTATTTTGTCTTTATTTATGTATATCTATAAAGCATAATGTAATTCGACACTCATTTTTTTTTAAATTTTGTTTATGAGTAAAGTACCCATATTTAAATTGTTATAACATGAAACGCTTGAATTTTATTTTGTACCTGTCTGGTAAACCCCTAACGGAGTCTAGAGGTAGTGTAACGGTCTCACGAATCAAAGGTTTAAGGATCGAAGCCCGCCCCCCCGCAACTTGATTTATTTATTTATATTTATATAATAATAAATATAAATAAATAAATCAAGTTGCGGGGGGGCGGGTTTCGATCCTTAAACCTTTGATTCGTGAGACCGTTACACTACCTCTAGACTTCGTTAGGGGTTTCTAGTTAAAAGTTTAAATGATGATGTTTTTTTTATTGTAATTTCTATATTTGCCACTGTTTAGATATGACTATGTGTTTTTATTTTTTGTGTATTTCGTTTATATACACAAGTGTTTCGTATTCTGTTTGGATGATAGTTTTTCAAACATTTTTTTAAAAGCGTAATGCGCTGAATAAATATTGTTTTTTTTAAATAAGGGTGTATGCAAGCCACTGGTCATAATAGTGTCGTGACCGAGCTGCTCATCCTATTGTATGCTAACTACTATCTAACCGTAATGAGTCGCGGGCTGCTGTTAAGGTGAGGGTCAGTTTCATACCAGGCCATCGAAAGTACCACTCCTACAGTGGCTAAAGCTGGTGGCCACTATAAGTTAGACCCTTTAATTGAAAGGTCAGTCCTGCCTAGGTGCTCAGGTCACAAGATCACCTGGATTCATGAATACTCCCGCGGTTACATTTGCGGCGCAAAATTACTTAGTATTTAAATTAAATGGTATAATTTAACATATACCTTTTAAAACCAGTAGACTAGATTGAATATCGAGGAATAATTGTTGACAGAAATCTGCGATGAAAGGTTCAGGTCCAATCACTGGTTTCCAGATTAAGAAAGCTGAGTCATGTATTTTGCTCACTTGGGAACATCTTGGACATTGGCACTCTCGGAACTGTTGATACTGGCATAATATATTTATATATAACCTGTTAAGTTAACATATTACAACAGAGATGGAGAACATTTAAGAGAAAGTAATATGGAATTCTAGGCATCTACAGGGCTTATGACCTGTCATTGGCTGGTTTAAGTGGCCACTTTACACACTGTGTAACATTCACCATTCTGCCCATATTTGAACATGTATATTCCTTCAATTTTTTCATCTGTTGATGTTTGTGAAGTTAAAGGGCTGAAACCTTTATTTATGCGGGTGAGATTCATCTAGAGTATTTATTTTACTTTATATTTATTTTATTTTTATATTGGGATACATTAATTAATTTATAAAATGAATTGCAACTTAAAAAGAATTACGTTTTTGCTGTTTGTAATTTATGTTAAAAAAAAGTTTTACAGTTTTATTATTCTAAATCAATTCAAAAGTGATTAGGGTAAAATATAAAGCTCATACTATATATTAGTTTGTAGAATCTGAAAGTTCTTGATTTTAACTTTAAAATGATAAGCATTTAAAAAAAATTATTCGTATGTTTTTATGATAAAAACACAATTCACAGTTAGGGGCCTTAAACTCTAGAAAAATCTGGTCAACATTTCAATTAAAATGCAAATTAAAATGAATTAAAATGATCAATCAACAATATTTTGAGTTTGTCCAAATTTTTGTAGACAAGGACTGGATTTGACTCCCTAGGGAGTTGTTTATATTAACATATTACAACAGAGATGAAGAACATTTAAGAGAAGGCAATAAAGAAGTCTAGGCATCTACAGGGCTTATGACCTGTCATTGGCTGGTTTAAGTGGCCACTTTACACACTGTTTAACATTCACTATTCTGCCCATATTTGAACATCTATATTCCTTCAATTCTTTCATCTGTTGATGTTTGTGAAGTTAAAGAGCTGAAACCTTTATTTATGCGGGTGAGATTCCTCTAACAGGGGTTTGGACAGACTCGAAATATTGTTAACCTGTTAAGCTTCTATTTTAGAGGCTTATCAGAAGGTAGGAAATAAATTATACGGAATGAAGTTATGAATAATACACGACAACACCCAGACCAATCGAGAAAAAATCTTTGTTGATTTTTTTTCCTCGCAACTGACAATCGAACCCACGACGCCAGTTTTACAGTTGGCCATTTAACCAGCCGCGCCTGTCTAAAATCTGCCTGCGAAAACACAAAATAGGTATACAAAATCATCTAGTTATCAATCTGAACATCTGTTCTAAGGTTTACTAAAGACAGGTGGAAACCATGATCTTTGCATAGTATTTATCGCTTCTCGTATTATTACCATAATGAACTTTACTATCGGTTGTGATGTTTTAAAGAAGTCGTTATTTGAACTTTGTATCAATTGATTCTTTATATATTTTATATAAGAACTAGCGGACCCGACAGACGTTGTCCTGCCCGAGCGTTGGCTTGCCTGCGATAAGCTTGAAAAAATACTTTTAATTGATAAGTAGGTACCTAGGTACTTGTTTGTGATTAAATTCCAAAGCTAAAAATTGTTTACATTCAAATATTGGATTTAAGTAGGTACCTAGGTACTTGTTTATGGTCGAATTCCAAAACATAAAATAAATATTTTTTGAAATATGGTATTCTTTTTGCAAACGTCAAACTCCGGTCTTCTCACCAACAGATGAGTATACTTTTGTAGGAAAACGATTTTTAAAAATGTGTTGAATTTAATTTTTTTTTTTTTTTTTAAAAAGAAATATTTGCGTTCTTATGATTTACCCAAATATTTAATTTTGAGGGCCATTTTCAACGAGTTGTAAATAACTCACTATTAGAAAATGGAATCAAGTTGGGGTAGAGTGGGATTCGAACCACAGACCTTCGGTCCGTGAGTCCGAGACACTAGCCACAGGACCACAACCCGATTTTAGTGTTGCCAAAAATCCAATAAAAAGAAACAAATGGGTTGAAATTAAAAGGAATTTAAGGAAAAAATCTGATTGAAATCTACACAAAACAAATGCTGTTTGTAAATATTCAAAAACAAACTTTTTTATACACAAAAAAACAACATCTTTTATTTTTTCCAAATGCATTCTCCTCGAATCCCTGGTAGATCGATGAATAAAACATTTATGCTCCTAACTTTTTTTTAACATATATAATTGAAAAATCTAATATCTACGAACACGCACAGCGCAAAGATCTATATTTATTTGAAAATTGCACCTAAATCGGTTAAGCCGTTTAGGGGGAGTACGATGACATCACACGTACAGTGGAATTATATATACAAAGATAACTTTAAGTAGATACTCAAACAGCGCGTGTTCTGTAACGGGTATTTTTTTTACTGCAAAACTCTAGTAAATAAAATAATAAATACGGATTACAGAAACACACATGACCTCAAAACAGCAGTTACGTTATGTACATGAATAATTCAGCAATAAAACGATATAAAATAATTCAACTAATGATAGGTTTAAAGGTTTTTAGGAGAGTGACAGAGGTATCGTATAAGAAAAATCACAAAGAAAAAGCCTTCGTAATCATAGAATATAATATAGTTAGTAAAAAAGGAGTCCACTAAAATATCATTACGCACGGTAGACTTTGGAGTTTATACGATTGGTATATTAAATGCTTATAGGCAACTAACCATGTAACTGTGAATTACTTCTAAACTTGGATATGATGCAAATATATGATGAGATCAACAAGTAAAAACGCATGTGAATCAGGAAAAATGTAATACAGTAGAGCTGGTATTATTATTTATACGTGAATCACTAACTTACTAATGAGGCATTGCCTTCTCTGCTGAGTCGCACGGTGCAAACTACAATCACTCCACATGTTGGCCAACAAGCATGGAATAGTGTAGAATTTTTATATGTATCCTTGCTGAAATTTAAATTTATTATTTTTAAGCATTTCTTTTCCAAATAAATGCTATGGCATTAGTGGCGTCCGTCTACTCCCAACTCCCAACTGAAGGAATGTCTCAATCAAATATTTTAAACAATTTATTTAAGTGTTCTTCTCGATGATTGGCAATTGCGATGGAAATCTTTCCCTTTATGTAGGGTTAGCTTTCTTTTTTCCTTCAACTCGTCAGCGCTTAAAATCTTCTCATGTAATCCCCATCACTAGACTACGCAGTTTTTACCAGGTCATGGAATTAATAACAAATTATTTGATTAAAATTATTTATTGACAATTCTTTTCATTTATTTAATTTTATTTTTGGGCAATTAAATTTTATATTCACAGTTCAAATAATTTATTTCAATATTGTTGATTCCCCTTCGTGCTGCTGTGGATATCCTAATCAATTTTTTGAACAAATCCTGTGGTCTTTTCTCTTATTCCCTTTCTATGATTACCGAATGGAGCGTCTCGCTACTATCCGTGGCCCCGTTAAAGGTACTGTCGTATATACAGATCTGGTGGCTTCCATAAAGAATTTCGAGTCTTTTAAAAAGTTTTGTAATCATTTCGGCGAATTGGTCATGTCCAATCAATTTAACAGCAGTCAATAAATAATTCACTTTCCTTTTTTCTCGATCCAATGAAGTGCATTTTCTGGATTACCTTATTTCAGCAGATAAATTAACTCGTATACGAGTTTACCTCACATTGTTATCAAATAATTTTAAATCACACATGACGGCATATTTATATGTAGTATCACGTCTGATCGTGATGAAAGTCCGTTACAGAATGAAGGCATAGAAGGCAATTACCCACGAATTGAAATGCTGTTTTCTTCGCGCTTTTATCGCGTCTATTTAATTATACGCCATTGGATTAAGGAGTCAAAAACAGTTTGAGACATTAGATTAAAATACCTATCACAAATAATTTTTTATTTATTTATTTATTTTATTTATTGTGGATAACTTATATAGCGCCATTTTCGTAATAAAATACCTCAAGGGCGCTTTACATGGTGATTCTATTGTTAAGTTAATTTAATTGAAGCTTTTAAATTTGTAATTTAATTAAAATAATTTATTTTGTTGTCACGTGCTACGGATTTATTCAAATGATTTAGAGAACAAGTGGGTTTTAAGTTTTTTCCGAAACATCACTTCACTTTCACAGCCTCGCACCTCTGCTGGGAGAGCATTCCATGCCATAGGGCCTGCGACCGCAAATGCGCGCTCACCAAATTTAGTGCGCTGTTTGCGTAGAGGTATAATAACTTTTCCTCTCGCCGTAGACGTAGCTGATCTAAGCGTGAGACGCCTGTCAGCTAGTTCATCTTACATTCATACATATCACAAAAAATAATAACGTATCCCTAACTCTATGAAGCCGAGAGCCCTGGGTTGATATATTTTCTTATTAAAAAATGTAATACGAGTATCTTTAGAAAAATTAATTTATTTAGAATTTCTAAAATACAAACAATAAGAAAAAAGAAACGACAAAAAAACTCACAAAGACAAAAAAAGCTATATAATAGTGAGTCACTTTGCCTATTAGACATATTGAAATGTGAATTATCAAACTCCACGACAATCTAAATCTAAATGAATAATTTGACAGTACCCCCACAATAATATAAGGACACCGTGTTATCTGGTAAGATCGTAAACCCGCATGGCTAATCAAATGGTACTATCTATGCTAATTGAAAACACCATCGACATGCTGGTACTCGAATCGGGTACGGCAAAGTATAATGTAATGTGCGTATAGCATGAAAAGAGTCATCAGATTCTAACGATTACTCAATTGCCTAACTGTGATTCCAAACTAGATAGTAAGTTAAAATAAGAAGTAGCAAAATAATGCATATCAGACAAGATATCCTAGGACAAGAAAAACAAGAAAACGGTTGATTTATCGATGACATGGTCCTTAATTCGATAAATCTTAACATAAAGGAGAAATTTTAAGACGGGTCTAGCCATTAAAGAGCTTTTGTTTTTGGTTTAGTATACTAAGCTGATTTTTCTAAAATTACTTAATAAACACGGATATTAGAAGACAATCGTATAAATATACGTGTAACATAAAATAAAATTAAATAAAGCCATTTTAACCAGTAATGTAGAAAGCCGGTACAAATATGAAGAAAAGAGAAAAAAATGGCTTCCAAAACTTTAAGTATTCTGTCCTCATTTAAATACCTATTAATATATATTTCTGCGGTTTCAAAACCGCGAAATATATTGAGATCAATCTCAAAAGGCCAATTTCTGATTAAATTTTTTCTTGCCAGTGTTTTGTAGAGGGTCGTTTTTTTATGTATATTTAACTATTATGTATACACATACATATGTGGTTAAGTGTGTATTTATATTCGTTATTCGTCAAACAGTTTATTCTTACCCTACAAAACGGCTGAAAAGTTACTCTCCCGTAATATTGCGATTTACGACATTTGCCCTTTTAGATCCAAGCCACGGAATTATTTAATGTTCCATCAACTATTAAAATCAATGTTATTTGTTACAAAAAATATATTCACGGTTAATTTATTAATTTTATATACCTACCGTGTTATTTGTTGTGTCTAAATTTCACGTCACTGTGACTTTCTGTTATAAAGTTTGCTATTAGAAAAAGTACTTTTTTTAATATGAGCAAAACCGATCAGAAGACCCTCGGTCTTCAAAACGGTTGTTGGGTATTCGGAGGGACTGCTTTATACATAATATAATTTAAAAATTAAAGTGATAACTCACTAGAGACAAAATAGAGTAGAATGTTTTTTTCTTTATAATAAGTTTTTTTTTAAAAAAGAGCAATAAATAACACAATGTGACGTGAAAAAAATAAAGTCTTTGGCTGAAATCTAATACAAATGAGGTTCTTCCAAATTATTTTATCTACTAGAACTCGCCCCCAATATTTTTTATTGTATTAACTTATAAATAGTTTTCTTCGGGTATTTATTTTATTTGGTAAACAAACAATATGTTTGTACGGCATATATAGACAATTTCTTTGTATATTACCCATGGACACCCATGCACACACCAAAAAAATTGTTTGCACTTGCAAGACTTGGCGGCTTCCGTGGTGTAGTGGTTAAGACACACACATGGAAGGTTCTGGGTTCGAACCCCGTTAAACGCTATTTTTCTCAAGCCAAGGGTATACTGTGCTGAATAATGATCGATTCGTAACGTACCAATACCACTTAATATCCCAATGCACCAATTGGTACGGAAAGACGAACCACACATATCCATTTACATATTTACCTTATTATTAAAACTATATATTATATTAAAACGCGTTGTTTATAATTACACGATAGTAATCTTTGATCAAAGATGGATATTTCTATATTTTCTAACACGATTATGATTTTATTGACTAGGTTATATACCGGTTTGAGATTCCATTCTACATACATGTAGTACTTACGTTTATGGACACTGGACACCAATATACATGTCGAGGCCTTCTTAGCAGAATATCGTATGTAAAAACATTCAAATATATCATACCTACGACAAAGCTTTTAAAAGTTGTAAGGCACGTGTACAGACTAAAATTCTAAAAAAAAAATGGCAACAGAAGATAATAAATTAGAAGTTAGTATACAAACGCTCGTATCAACAGATGGAAAAGTAAAAGAAATGCTGATGTTCAAATATGAACAGAACGGTGAGTGAAAGGATCATAAAAAAATCTCAAAATGTATTTGTTGCTGTAGATATAAAAACATCAATAATAAATAAATTTATAAATGCTTCTTTCCCGTGTCCAGGTGAATGAAAGGTATTGACAATTCTGTGTATATTATCTGTTCTTCAAACCAGAATCCTGGGTGAGTGTTGTAGACCCAATATATAGGGTGTCAAATAGGTGCGATGGTTTTCACGGTCACTGTTATCAATATTATGTATATTTTTTGGGTGATACCGTGTATGTTGGATTTGATCCGACGTTTTGGCTACCATTGCAGGAGCCATCTGGAAAGCTGGAAAGTTTTCCCTGAAGATGGCTCCTGCAATGGTAGCCGAAACGTCGGATCAAATCCAACATACACGGTATCACCCAAAAAAGATACATAATATTGATATAGGGTGTCCTTAAACCCTGTCACATCCGAAATCACGATGATCAGAATGAGCAAGAAGACATATTGGCACATTAAAATAAATTTCTAGAACGACTTTAATATTTTTTTTAAAAATATCGAAAAAAAAACAAATACTTGCTTACTTCTGCAGGGGAGAAACAAGGAGAGGGGAGTCTGATACACCGTCAACCGCAGGGCCGCGCCCCCCTCGCTTCTCCTTTGCAGAAGTAAGCAACCATATGTTTTTTTTATACATTTTTTTTTTAAATTTCTTCGTTCTAAATATTTTTTTAATATGCTAATATGTCTTCTTGCCTATACTGTTCATCGTGGTTTCGGATATGACAGGGTTTAAAGAAAACCCTGTGTACTTTTAGGTGAAAAATTAAAAAAAAGAAATTTAGTGGAGTTAGTTCGCCTCAGGGAAGTTGGGTGCTTGCCTACCATAAAGTCTCTGGTTCGGTTCCCGGCAAAATTTACATGAAATATTTGTTTGAATGGTGTTATGTGTATATTCTTTTTGGGGTTATCTGCAAGGCTATTGCAGGAGCTGCCTTTAGGGTAAACTCCCCTTAAGATGACTCTTGCAACATCGGAATGAGTCCATCCTACGTGGGATTATCAAAAAATACCATATATATAGATGAGAGTGAGTTTGAAAATCTACGCTCCTATTTAATATCCCCGCCACACTATGCTCATTGCGCTGCTCATGCTCATGCTCTTCGCGCTGCCGCCCGATGTTGCCCTCTCCGCCCACACACTGTTCTACTCGCGCAATTAATCGCGACACTCCGCACTTCTTATTTGTCTTTCTATACAATGGACGATGAAACTGTGACAGCGTGCGCGCTATGCATTTTTGGTACAGCTAATTATATCAATGCATATTAATATAGAATAACGACATATTTTTATGTTTTTTTTTATTTCCTTATTTAATTACTATAAAATAAAAAAGTACCTTATAATCTTCAACAGAATATTTTCTTTTCTCTTTCTTATGTTAACACAAAAATATTATCCCTGTCTATTTATTATAGAAGCAAAAAATCATAAATATTTCTTTTATTCCCACGAACAGGCCATGCCTTTGTGGAATTTTTTGATTACTATTTTACTGTTAATATGTATTTCATTGCTATGTAATTATCCTTTATTTTTTAATACTCTGTTTTACCTCTTATGTATATTGTAAAAAAAAAATGTCATACAAAGAAATATACATCATTCAAAAATGACGCGTGCGTCTTGTGCGAGCGCTCAAAGCGTACTGCGACCGCGCGATTATGTGGCCAACCACTCGCGCTCATATTGCCAGTCCTTTAACTCGCGCTCAAAAAACCGACAAAATAGGGAGCGGCAGGCACGACGAGGAGCATGACGTGCGGCATGACGAGTAATGTTGCCACACTACGTCTCTGTCTCCTTTCCTCGCTACTTCCCATGCCACTCGTCGAATGTGTGGCAGGTCCATAAGGGTGTTTCACTACGCAAAATTTCATTATAACGGAGGATCAATATACGCTGCATTTAGTGTAAGAATGCAGTGCTCTATGCACTATCAGGTGCAAACAGCGGCATGATGATGATGATAATGATATGATAACAGGATGTTATTGCACATACGATGTACTGGCATAACTGGGCCGATAGTATCCACTAGAGTCGATACAACATTTTATAACATACTAATAATTATAGTGATTGTATCTAACACAACCATCCAGTCAATAAACACATCTAATTGCCGTTGAAATGTGCCTACAGAACGCGTTATATCATAATAATTAATAATCTCTGATTAGGTGAAACCGGTTTATTGCACATCATAATATTTTCAAGATGTCTGCATGAAGCTAGATTTATACTATATTTATTAAGGAGGGGCATTACGCTAGCGATCATGCGCGAGTTAGGTATTTTATACGATTCACAAAAACACGTTTTTCGTAGTTAGATGTGTATCAGCAATACCTCAAGCGACGCGACGTCCGTCTGACTTCGATGTTCAACACATACTAAATTTTAAAAGACTAATTTGCGTTCGACAGAAAATAAAATTCTTCATTTGGTTCACTCTATTCAAATTTATTAGAAAATCGAGCTCGGCAAAATCAATGAAAGTTAAGGATGTTTTCATTTTTCTTAGGTTGGTTTGCTCTTAAAAAAAGTAAACGTCAAAACACATTTGTTTATTTCTTATATACATAGAATTAAGAATAGTCCAGAAGGAGCGTAGAATCATATTTGAATACATCGGACTGTGTCCGAAAAACCCCTCACCATGCCCCACTACTGCCGCGCGCATTCGCGATGTCGCCGCGTAATGTTGTACGATGGGAAAAAATATAATCATAACACAAATGTTAGGTAAAAAAAGAAGCAATCTCTTTATTTCTCTAAAATTTTATTGTGCATGCGGAAACATTGATTGACACAACAAAGTGGATAAGTAAAGGGTAATTTAATGAGAGTAATTAAATTAATGAAATTTGAACTTAAAATATAAAACAAATTTTATCTGACGTAAAACGGATATTTTTATATTGTGTTAAATAATATTTGATCTTTTAAAGACAATGTCGGTCACATGTTCACCACAGAGTTGTTTAATCCGAGGTCTAATTTTATTAAGTTCTCTCATTACATGAGCAAAGTAGGGTAAAACAACAAAGGGTAGAACAACTGTGGGTGGCTTCAGCCAGACGACAGAATTTGATCCAGGATACGGCTCTACCCAATGTAGGGAGTACCGCTTTACCCACCGTTGAACTACTGGGAGTTTTACTCAATTCTGACCTTTCTCTTGACGCTCAAATTAGTAGAACGATAAGTTCATGCTTCTACCAGCTAAGACTACAGCTAAATGCATACGCAAAAATTTGCCGGTTGATGCCACCCGTCAATTAAGAAATGCGTTTGTAGTGTCTAGAGTCGATTATTGTAATGGTATCTATGCAGGTCTACCAATGAACAAAATGACTCGCCTACAATCTGTATTGAATGCCGCAACGAGACTTATTTTCGGAATCTCTAAGTTCAGTCATATCACTCCACTACTTCGGGAACTACACTGGCTACGTACGGAGGGTCGAATACAAACTCCGTGGGCTTATGTATAAGTCACTGCACAACTCTGCTCCGGAATATCTAAGGGAACTATGCATTCCAGATGAACTAGCTGACAGGCGTCTCACGCTTAGATCAGCTACGTCTACGGCGAGAGGAAAAGTTATTATACCTCTACGCAAACAGCACACTAAATTTAGTGAACGCGCATTTGCGGTCGCAGGCCCTATGGCATGGAATGCTATCCCAGCAGAGGTGCGAGGCTGTGAAAGTGAAGTGATGTTTCGGAAAAAACTTAAAACCCACTTGTTCTCTAAATCATTTGAATAAATCCGTAGCATGTGACAACAAAATAAATTGTTTTAATTAAATTACAAATTTAAAAGCTTCAATTAAATTAATTTAACAATAGAATCACTATGTTAAGCGCCCTTGGGGTATATTTTTACGAAAATGGCGCTATATAAGTTATCCATAATAATAATAATAATAATAAAAATTACTACCTTGGCAACACCAACGAAATGTACATTTTGATTTCTTCGAAAATCTGACAGATGGAAAAATAATTCAATTTTTAAGTATCGTATTTGCTACTTACACATTCATTTGCTTATTACACATGAAACAGCATCACAATGCAATTATGTTTCTTTAAGATTCTAACAGTATTTCTACACTTTAAAAGGACACAACACGGCATGGTTGAATTGAAACCAGGAGTTGCGTACTGAGCGACGTCTACAAAGAAGCTAATGGATCAAAACGTAAAACTACTCATTTATGAGTAGTTTAGTCACCTGTTTGATGCTCGTATGCGGTTTCTGGACTTTTCTTAATTCTATGCTTATATACTTATGATTTGTAAAGTGCACTTGTGCTTACGAACTACTATTAACATGTATTTTATATACATAATATTAAACGATAATTTTTATTTTATTTTTTTATTCGAAAAAAAAAAATTAACATTATTATTGATAAATGTAAGTTAATATAAGTATTGAACCACTTACCGACTTTTTATGCCTACCAGTTTAGAGACGTAACCGTCTCTTTGTCAGGGCACTCATTACACCAACATGTAAATACTAAAATACACTATCACCTTTACCGTCATCGCTGTATGCATAGTATTTACGAAAAAATACCCAAATTACATGCAGAGTTAAAGGGGATACGAACACCACCATGTCCAAACATGCACTAAAATTAGGGTTATAATAATTAGCGATATGTCGCAGAATTTGTGGAGGAGGGGTTGGGAAGGGGAGAGGCTTAGCTGTTAAACGTTACACGATTGGTTAATTTTTAATTAAAAAAGTGGGCTATATCAAAAAGATATTTGATAAAGTAAATTTATATTGATAAAGCAAAGTAAATATTTGGTAAAGGTGATAGTAAATTTCAGTATTTGCATATTGATGTATTGAGTGTCCTGACAAAGAGACGGGTTCGACTCGAAACCGGTAGATATAAAAAGTCGGTAAGTGGTTAAATACTTATATTTACTAACATTCATTAAAATGTTTGACCACAAAGTTAATGCCTTGAACATAAAAAAAAAGATTATTATCAGTAGATATATACTTTCATAATATATATATATATATATATATATATATATATATATATATATATATATATTTATAGTTTTCTCGATATATATTTGTGTTTTTATATTGATTTTAATTTTTATATAACTTGATTTATAATACCGTTATATTTTACATTGTTAAAAGCAGTTGTGTCGTATATTGATATTATAATTTTCTTGATATATATTCGTGTTTTTATATTGATTTTTATTTTTATATAACTTGATTTATTTATTCAACATATACATGGATAAATGTATGAAAGAATTGAAAAGTATGGATGTGTGAGCAAAAATGAGTAATCTAACTGTCAGTTGCCTTCTGTACGCCGATGACGCAGTCCTCCTAGCTGACAGCGAAGAGGAACTGCAATCCTTGGTTACAAAGGTTTACGAAGTGTGCAAGGAGAGTGATTTGCTAATGAATGTGCAAAAGTCGAACGTCATGGTCTTTGAAAGAAATGTAACTATGACTGAATGTAAGATTGTAGTAAATGGAGATAGTTTGAAACAGGTCGAAGAATTTGTATATCTGGGTAGTATGTTTACTAGAGATGGAAATATGGACAAGGATATTGAAAGGAGGGTTAGTGCCGGTAACAGAGTTAATGGTGCCTTAAAGTCTGTCGTAGCAAATAAGTGTCTATCGCAAGAGGCTAAATTAGCAGTTCATAATGGAGTTCTGGTACCAACCCTAATGTATGGAAGCGAAGCATGGAGTTGGAAAAAAAGGGAAGAAAGTAGACTGAATGCTGTTGAAATGCGATCCCTCAGGCGAATGTGCGGAAAACAATGTATGATAGGTGCCCTAATGTCGAAATTAGAGCAGAATGCAAGGCTGAGTTAAGCATTATCGACAAAATTAAGAAAGGTCTTTTGCGATGGTTCGGTCATGTGGAGCGAATGAATGATGAAAGAACGGCTAAAAAGATTTATGATGCGAATGTGTCTGGTTGTAGAAGTCGAGGAAGGCCGAGAAAGACATGGCATGATCAAGTACAACAAATTCTTGAAAGTGGTCATGTGAAAAGTCGGAATAATCGACGTGCGTGCATGAGAAGATGTATGAATGTGAAGGAAGCAAAGGAAGTGTGCCAGGACAGAGTGGTGTGGCGTTCTATCCTCTCTGCCTACCCCTCCGGGGAAATGGCGTGATGGTTAGTTAGTTAGTTAGTTAGTGATTTATAATACAGTTATATTTTACATTGTTAAAAGCAGTTGTGTCGTATATTGATATTATAATTTTCTTGATATATTTTCGTGTTTTTATATTGATTTTAATTGTTTATAACTTCATTCATAACACCATTATATTTTACATTGTTAAAAGTTCTTGTGCCGTATACTAAAAGCATCCACCATATACCCGAATCCATTTTAAAGACTAAATGTCTTTCTTTGGATTCACTCGTACAAGCAAGCATTTTTTTTTCATTGAGAATTGATTATATTTCTTCCTCTACTAACCAAATTCAGTAAGGAAAAGGGCCAACAAATATTTACGTACATTTACAACTTTCAATGTCCCTTTCACTGTCGCTCTAAAAAAACCCCTCGTCGTCTACAAGGTAGGGACAAGGGGAAGTATAAATAAAATAAATAAATAAATCCATCACCCAGTTCAAACCCCTTTATGTCGACAGCGATAGGAAACGTTAGTATCTACTCTCTGGAGCAGCAGAACGCCCCTGGGTGACTTTCAAGGCCGGTCACCGGCGGCGCACCCAGAAGCAGCAGACTAAGACCTACCCAAAGACTACTTGCGTCGTTTAGTAAATAAATAAGAAGGAAAAAAATGGCTCAAGTATTAAACTTTTGAAATAAACATGCTTGTAAGACTTTTAATTGTGCCTACAGCCAAGACATTTTTTCGTTGAGGTTTATTTATTTGCGTTCGCGTATTACATATAGAAAAATTATTTTTTTTACATTAACTTTGCTTCTTTTTCCGTACCTACATATTTAAGGAAATATTTTAATATTTTACAATACGCCAGTAGTTACGCCCAAAGTTTACTGTCATAAATTGATTAAGAAAAGTAAATATTTGGTAAAGTTGATGGTTAATTTTAGTATTTGCATGTATAACCCTGTTTGCCTCTTTTGCGCGCAATGAGAAATTCCTTTTCGTCTTTGATCTGAGTGAAAGACGTTCATTTGCTTTTTTTAAATTATTAAAAATACACGTAATGTATAAATAATTGCACATATGTTCCCATGAGTTACATGAATTCCTTCCGGGACGTAGGGAAATATATATGCAACATTATAAAATACAATAAAAAAACAAAGCGTGATGATACAAGAAACATAAAAAATATACAATCATATAAAATTATCACTTATGCTGTTAGCTCTCCCTAAATTCAATAATAAATACGGGAAAAGAACACTACAGTACAATATACCGAAATTTATAATATGCTCCCATTAAATATTAAAAATCAAAAAAACTTATCTGGCTCAAGAAAAAAAGACGTCTGCTGAGATTCTGGCTTTTAAAACGTGTTTTTTTATATTCAGATTTTTGTGTTTTTCTTTTTTATTTGGACAATTTTTTATTTCGATGGACATATTTTTATTTTTTCCATAGTAATAAGAGTTTTTATATGTTTATAGAATTTAAGAGATAAGATTATGCATATATATTAGAACTTAAAAATAAGCACCTGCTGACGAACTGCATTTTATGCAGTTCAGTAGGACTTGATAATTTATATGTTAATTTTTGTATGCTTTTGATAAATAAATTTAAAAAAATAAAAAAAGTTTGCATACAGACGCTTCCTCTTCATTCATACATCTTCTCATGCGCGCACGCCGATTATTCCTACTCTTGACATGTCCATCTTCAAGAATTTGATGGACTTGATCGTGCCATGTCTTTCTCTATTTCTGCATCCATCAACATTCGCATTGTAAATATTCTTAGTCGTTCTTTCGCTGTCCATTCGCTCTACATGTCCAAACCAGCGCAGAGCTCCTTTCTTGATTTTGTCGATAATGCTTGTCTCAGCCTTACATAATGTACGGATCTCAACGTTTGTGCATCTATCGTACATAGTTTTACCACACATTTGCCTGAGAGACCGCATTTCGACAGCATTCGGCCTACTTTCATCCCTGTTTTTCCAAGTCCATACTTCGCTCCCATAAATCATGGTCGGGACCAGGACTCCATTGTGAACTGCAAAAATAAAAAACGATCACAAACGGCATCTTCAAGAATTTGATGGACTTGATCGTGCCATGTCTTTCTCGGTCTTCCTCGTTTTCTACATCCATCAACATTTGCCAGCAACAAACCAACGCAGCATCCCTTTCTTAATTCTGTCGATAATTCATGTCCCAGCCTTACACAGTTCACGGATCTCGACATATTCAAATACCTATTCATCAAAATTCTCATCCACCGCATATTCTCTTACCCAAAATACATATACTTTCCTGATATTTTTATCTCTCAAAATAAAGTAGCACATAAGTTCGAAATTCGAAAACGATTTACCAGTCCCGAAGATACCTAAGGCGAATGCGCTCGTTGGTTAAATAAAACCTTTATCCGAAGAATTTTAATGTTATTTATATAAAAATCATTGAAAGGAACTTTATGGAATTTTATCAAGAAATATCTAATAAAAACATAAATATTATTTACTAGTCTCATCAACCCTCTTTGTCTGATTTATTCGCCTTTATTTGATGATACATATTTCTTAAATTCTCCTATCTATTGATTTCTGTAAGGTAAAATTAATTGAGGCTTGATTGAAATTTGGCTTCTATATTCAAAACAGATAAATATATATTATTCTTATAAATAACTCAATGCACGTTATATTGATGACGCGCTACGGTCAACGGTTATTTATCATCGCTTCAAGATCGTTTGACTAAAATTTCAAAGAAAACTAGGAATTTCGGAAAAAGCTTCGCGTTGAAAGATACGAAGCGACGTCATGGTATCATTAAATTTTAAAGAGTAATTTCTTCTGATATTTTCTTCATTTTGAATATTTTTGTTTTTTGTTCATCTTGAAAACCTAATTTGATATTTTTACTGTCCATTGTTTTTTTTTCTACACTTATATTAAATCAATTTAATAATTTGAGAATATGTTAAAATTGAAGAATTTCGAAGTGTTATTTTTTTTACATCAATTAATCGTTACTATCTTGATGAGTCTGAAACAACAAAAAAAAGTATTGCCTTAAAACGTTTATTGCCGCGTTCGATTCCCGGTGAGAACACAAAAATCTAACGTGATTTTTCTCGGGCCTTAAAACCTTGGCCTGTTGTGGTGCAAAAAAGGATAATATTTAATATGTTATGTACATTTTTAAATATTTGATTATTTAATTGTATTTATATGGTATTTACGCATTCTGTTTCAAAGAGTCATAGAGTTTACCAATAGAACGATAGGATTTCAAATTGAAATAAAAGACAGTAAATTCTATCAAAAATTGTAAATTCTATCAAAAATTGAATCGGGTTGTGGTCCCGTGGCTAGTGTCTCGGACTCACGGATCAAAGGTCCGTGGTTCGAATCCCACTCTACCCCAACTTGATTCCCATTTTCTAATAGTGAGTTATTTACAACTCGTTGAAAATGGCCCTAAAAATTAAATATTTGCGTAAATTATAAGAACGTAAATATTTATTTTCAAAAAAAAAAATAATTTCGGAATGGTTTTATTAGATGGTGCGTTTTATTAGATGACTACCACAGCTTCTCATTTATGTTAAATGAATATCGTCCTCATCAATTTATTCAATTTGGGGAAAGAAAAAACTATTCAGCACGCCAAAATGGCGCTCACCATTCGCAGTAACATTTCGCCTTTTTTAAATATGGCTTGATGTATACGTAAAATATTGGTTTAAAATTTGGTTCTACGGTGCAATACTTGACTGCTCTTGGATCGACACCTGAAACAAACTGATCAGCTTACTTTTCATTTAAAAAAAAAACACATAATTGAAGTACTAATGCCCTATGTTGCGTATATGCACTTTGCACTTACGACCAATCTGCTAAACAAAATGGATTTTTTACCCTTGAAAATAGACGCATTATATCCGAATTATGCTATTTATTTAAATTATTTAATAATAAAGTAGACTCTTTTAACCTACTCTCCAAAATTAATCTTAATATCCCCTTTCGCGTGACAAGAAATAAGTATTTATTCCATCTACCAGTCTGTAGCACATGCACAACACTCTTTCCTCTATCGTTCTTGCTCTAACTATAATGCCTTTTTTCATATATTGATATATTTAACACGCCCCTTTATTTATAAAAAATAAAGTAAGACTGATTCTTTCTGGCTGCGATACGATCCCACTTGCTACTTAATAATGCACACACCTAAAACTTACTCCCACATACACACAAACACACCTATTCACTTATTCTCATACAACACATAAACGTACCCTTTTGTTGTACAACAATTTAATATGTATGATTTTTATTTAGAAACTTCGCTGGTCTGCCTTAAACCGTATATTTTTTATGTTATTATATCATTGTCGACTGTTTGTTCCTGTAAAATAAATACATTATTTTAATCGTAAAAATCCGCTCTTAATATAAGATAAATTTTCAACTTTATTCCTGATATATAAAAATACCTTTATATTTGCTTTGTATTTATAGTAAAATCGAATTTACTGTACGAAAATGTGTATATTTACGTACAAATTTGAAGCATCATCGTCGGCAACCTGTAATTTAACATTTCTAAAAATATATTTTATATAAATAATCAATTTTTTTTCCAAAAAATCCATTTTATTTTACAGACAGTTAAATATTACTCTGTTAAATAGGCTTTGGGCCCCCCGATTATAAAGTTAAATAGTACGAAAATGTGTATTTTGGTATGAAAAATTAAACTATTTTCTTCGGTAATCTGTAGTTAAAATTGTTTTGTTAGGTATACACGTTTTCATGAAGAAATGTCGCATTTTTTTTACTTTACAGACAATTGAAGATAACTTTGTTAACTTTCTATTTAAATCAGGGCTCTGCGGTCTACTTGTGGATCCTATATGCTGTAGTGCTCCAACAAGACAGAAATTTATTTTATTTATTTATTGACACTTTATATACATATACAATAAATATACATATAAGGGCGGGCATATTGCCTTAAGGCAATTTCTTCCTACCTACCCAAACCGTTCAGTTTGAGAAAATTATAAATACATGGACATATTGAATCTTACAATTTTACACAAAAATTAAAAGCAAAGATTAACAAAAATAAATATATGTATAAAAAAAAAAAATAACACTTTACTATGAAGAGAGGAGAGGGGATGGGAAGGAAAGAAGAAGGATAAAGGAACAATTTAAATATTTAGATAGTGACATTTCAATCTCGACTTAAATGTAAATAAAGAAGGGGCGTCTCTAACATTAGTGGGTAGATTATTCCACAATCGAGCGGCTACTACTGTGAAAGAGGAGGCAAAAAAATTCAAAAAAATGGAAATTCAATTGAAAAAATTAATACGCAATTCTTCAAATTACTCGTACGTGCATCAAATAGAATCTTTTGTAAACTATTTACCTATTTCTCGATTTATGACTTACGTCAGTTTTCTTTGTGCCGTGAATTATAATCATTATATCACCACGCCTCTTGGCAAGAGTACCTTAAATTTTATTTATTGATCTTTTAAATTAAAACTATTTTACGATTCAATTCTAATAGCAACTTACGTAAAAAAATATCGTTCACATTTGAGGATTTAATATCAAAAGAAAACATATTTAAATTTGCAAGCATTATTTATTCAATATTCATTTTGCAATAATTTTTTTTGAAAACCCGGTAACTGTCGCTTTCTATAAATCAGCTTTATTTTAAAATCCTATAAAAGTTATTGCATTTGATTTTATATCGACTGTGTCCAGGCGGATGGAAAATTATCTCGACTCGATGGCTGCTCTCGGGTAAAAATCTTAAATAAGGAAATCAAAGGGAGATAAATCTGCCTTGTAGTGCCAATGGTTGGCGCGTTCGCCTACTATTCTTAAAATCCTCGTTTCAATTACTGGCAGAGTGAAAATAATGATTTTAAACGTTCAACAATGTTTTGGGTATGTCCAAATGCTTGCAGACTAGCTGGATTTTCTTCCTAGGGAGTTGTTCATATTTACATTTATTGCAACAGAAAGGGAAAACATTTTTGAGGTGTAAAGTGGCCACTTAAACCAGCCAATAACAGGTCATAAGCCATGTAAATGCCTAGACTCCCATATTCCCTTCTCAAAAATGTTTTCCCTCTCTGTTGCAATTAATTTAAATTTTAAACTTTGTTTAAATTAAAACATTTTTTTATTCCAGAGCTGGCACCTGAAGCCGAAGACTGATCGCTTTGCCTTCATGTAATAGATTATGGAAATATGTTGCATTTCTTTGACTAATGATGATTATATCGGCATGCGCTTCGTGATAGATTTAATACATAGCATCCGTCGATGGGAGGAAACGACAGTCTCAAATTGTTCTTAAAATATAAAAAATAGAGCAATACGATGAACAAAATATTTACTTTTACTCATGGTCTAGTGATTAGCGCGTTTGCTTACCATGCAAGAGGTCTCGGGTTTTATTCCCGACATACTCACAAGATACATATTTATTTTTTTAAAGCTGATTTTACACTGAAATATTTTATGGTCACTGGACTTGAACCAAAAACTTAATAAACATAGAGTATTTATTTAATAAAATAAATATAAATAAAAGAGTACATACATTTTATTGTACCTACGCATATAAAAAAATGAACATATATTATTTTGTTTTTGATGCTTTAAAAAATAGTATTTAGAAAGAAAAAAATCCCAACAAAACAAGACAAAATGGTTTAAAATATTTTTTTTAAAGTAGAAAAATAGAAAAAAAAAACAATGTAATTGAAGAATAAAAAAAATCGTTGAAGGCAATCTGGATAATTTTTAAGTAAACTTACTAGAAAAGTGTATTTGTTTGATAAGTGCTTTCTGTGCTAAATCAATACATTATACTTTTTGGTTATTGGAAACATTGATTATAGGACCAGACGACAGCTGTACTAATAATTATTTTTCGTCACGTTTTCTTATTTATTTTGTATTTATATCTAGTCAATATTATGGACAGAGTTGGATCAAATAACATTTTTTAAAGCTTTAAGGATTTATCATGCCATGTCCGCTCCCTAGTTGGAGCATATGGTATCCACAAAGAGCCTCCGTGCATCTCTATTGACTGCCAACTCATTTGCGTCCTCTTAAGTCAGGTTCTTGTCGCGAAGTTCTGACATAACTGCCGACGAACAGTCAGCAGTAGACGTACAGGACGTTGGGAACCTAATGCCTTGTAAAGTAAGCAAGCGTGGCTGAGGCTCTCAAGAGGCGTCGGTAGTATATGGCCTAGCCAACCGTATCGCTTCCGCTTTTAAGTATTTTGAGGATTAGTAAAGAAAAAATGTTCAAAAAGACTATAAAAAATAGAGAGTGGATCTGGGTAGAAGTAAAATGAGAGGAGATCTAAAGAGACTTCAAATAATACAAAACAAAGCGATGAGGATAATATTAAGATGTGGGAGACGAACAAATGTTAAGGAAATGATTCAACTTCTAGATATCATGACAATTGATCAAAGAATGAAATTCAATGTTGCCAATGAAATAAACAAAATTATTGAAGGAATAGTTCCGAGATATTTTCAAAATAAACTAAAAAATAATGAGTTCTTTCATAACTATGCAACAAGAGGATCTAAAAATATAAGACTGGAAAAGAAATCAAAAGCAATGTCCCAGAACTGCCTTATGTACAAGGGAATACAACTATTTGAAGAAATGCCAGAAAGCATAAAAAATTAAATTAATGTAAATATATTTAAAATTAAATGTAAAAAGTATATATGTGAAAAATATTAGGTAGTATATAGTGTAAATAGTGAATATAATTAATGAAAATGTACATATGAAACAGTTAATATTATAAATTAGGATATTAAGTGTATAATAGTGATAAATAATGTTAGAATAAGTATAGATGTAAATATTGTGTTGTAAATATATATTAGAATATGTTACATAGAACTAAATAAATAAATAAAAATGGATTGTTTCATTCGACTAAACTGAATTACTTGCTCCACAAATGTATATTTTATTTTATGTTTTTTTATTGTGCGTTTTATAATATATATAATTTAGGTATACATAAATGAAATATAAACATAAATACGTAGTGTTTAAAACTGTCTAAATATTTTGTTATTTCTCTGTGTATATTAAGTCTCCTTTGTATATTCTCACACGTAAAAATATATTTTTAAAAAGTATATTGTTAAGTGTCCTCGACACGGGTAACCCCTCAGTGAGGTCACATTTTTTTTATTATTAATCGTTGTTTATAATGTGAAAAAAAAGTGAAATACGGTGCAATGAATTTATAATACGTCATTCTAATTTGAAGAAAAAAGTTTTGACGGAAGTTCATTGTAATTAATTTCCTCATTTTTTTATTTCTGTAAAAATAGCCTGTGGATTCCCGCCGCCCTGCAAGGTCGGCGATGACGATCTTTCGGCATTATTGAAGGGAATTAAGAGATACGGGAGTGACGTAGGAGTAGGCTGGTGCTGGTTGGCGATCTCCACATGCTCCAATCAGGAGCGAATGAGTAAAAACAAGATATTAATGGTTTTAGGCTCAGCGTCACAGCACATTACCGAGTTCTTTCTGTGCGCTTTAAACGTAAACCCCGACTACAGCTATTTTTTCATTTAAAAAACAACGAATGAATTGGTATGTCTTATAAAACGGTTTTAGCATTTTACATTGCTGTAAATAAAATACATACGAGTACAATTAATAACCATATAAATAAACATCTTTATTTAAGTTTTGCCAGTTCTACGTATGTGTTTTGAAAAATAGTAATCAATTATAACACTTTATTATCTATATTTATTCAGATTAGGGTACTATTTGCAAACCCGGCAAAATCCAAATTTAACTAAATAAAAATAAAATAAAATTTAATAACTTCAATTTTGAATTATAATCAGTAAATATTTTATACGTAAGCAATGATGACAAAAGCATGATTATTTCAAGAAACAGTAGAAAAATAGTAATTTTAATTTTATACATTCCAACTTTACTTCTCAAGTACAGTTTGTACTTGAAAATTTAAGAGTCAAGTTCTTACAAATAAAGCCATATTTTTAACTAGCAATGTTATAATTATGATAAAAGATTGTGTTCTGAATAAGTTTCAATTAACATCTCATTTTTTTCAGATTTTGGATTTTGACGGGTTTGCAAGTAGTACCCTCAAATAGAAATTTATTATTTACCGCAACATGTTCCTAGAAGAGGCATTGCCCAAATATAAACCGATAAACAGGGTGTTCATTAAACCCTGTCACATCCGAAACCACGATGATCAGTATGAGCAAGAAGACATATTGGCAAATAAAAATATTTTTATAGAACGAATTTATATATTTTTTAAATATATAAAAAAAAGCAAATGGTTGCTTACTTCTGCTGGAGAGAAACAAGGAGAGGGGAGGGGGGAGTCTTATACTGCGCCGCGCTCCTCTGCAGAAGTAAGCAACCATTTGTTTTTTTTAAATATTTTATTTTGAAAAATTTTCTTTGTTCTAAATTTTTTTTTAAATATGCTAATATGTCTTCTTGCCCATACTGATCATCGTGGTTTCAGATGTTACAGGGTTTAAAGAACATCATGTATATCCACACAAATATATTGCTGTTCCCCACCACTTCGTCGATAGCCTTTGAATTAAGATAATTTATTTTCCAAATCACACAAATCCCGGATGATAACAAATAAATGCACATAATCTTAGGTTAAAATTAAAGGTTAATTTTAAATCTATTTTTTTCATGATTTTTATAATTATTTTGTTTGTCTGAAATATAAAACAATAACAAAATATTTTTCCTCATTGCCCATACCGAAAACACTTTACTTTTTTTTCTTTCAGTTATTTGTTTTAGTTTCGTATTTTAGTTAATTACTGCATAAGTATGCAATGTTAACATCACCAAAAAAAATTATGCTCAAATAAAGTAACTGCTTAGAGCTGTTATAGTCAGAAAAAATTGAGGAAACCATACGATTTTGCTATTTCAAAACGCCGTTTTTTCAAAATCCCGTCATTAAAAAAAGAACATTGGATAAAAATAAATATTTCCCTAGGTATTCCTGATTAAAATATACTTAAATGTTTTATATAACTAAGATTTATTTTTGACAGGCAGATTAAGCATTTTGAAATTGGAACTTAGCTTAGGTACATAAGTACCCAAAGACAAAGTATTCAAGAAAAATTTATTCTAATGATTTCAAAAGTATGAATTGAACAGAAAAGTAATGAAAAAAGTTACATTTTCTTTTTTTTTTAAATACAAGCATTTTAAATCAATCAAATTTTGTCGTATTTTTCTTTAATTATAAATTACATTATGCCTTAAATAATCTTTCAAAAAATTTACAGTGTTAGAACTGAGAAGAATGGAAAAAGAGATTCGGGTGTTTGTTACGAAGTGATCTCGGGATTGTAATAAAAAATAGAAGAAATTCAATATGATAAAACTTTTCAATCCCTATTATATACGATATTATATTAAATGAGATTGTTTTTTTTAGAATCAGCTTAGTAATTCCGGAATGGAGTTTTTCAAGGCAATTTGACTATTAAAAAACATAAATAGTGCTTTTTATTTCTTTTGCCAATGAAGACTTCACCTCTGGATCAAAAAAGATTTATTGACAAGTCACGCCTAGCAGCGAACTCTTATGTCTGTCCCACAATAGATTTATTTGACACATCATAATGGTATTATGCTCAGATTCCTGCAACTTATAATGAAATAATCAAACTCCATTATACACACTTACAGCTTATAAACACACATTTATTCTCAGCTAATATAAATACGAAAAAAGGTTATCTCGGTATTTTAAAAACCAAATTATAATATATTTTGTGAGTAAAAGCGAGTCGTTGTACTTATGGGCGAGTTCTTAGAAACATTATCGAGGATCGCGAGCACTGATTGCTTAATATATATTATATTTTTGTGGTGTTTGGTATATACACGATAACTCCAAAATTGTCAATTTTTTGTCATGTCCACTTGTTTTAGTGGCCTCAATTTATTATGGTAGGCAAACGTGTCAACCACGAAACTTTAAGGCGGACTTATCTAAACCCGATTTCTATTTCCAAGATTTTACCTTAGAGTAAACTTTAACTCAAAAGCACTCATCGAGGATTTTGGTTCTTTTTCGCACACAGTACTGTAACACACCATCTGGCAGAACAAGCATTCGTAGCAAAATAAAGATATACAACACCTGTGTCTGTCCTATGATGGCCTACAGCATAGAATCCAGAGCCGACACTCTCAGAACTGAGAGCCTCTTTCGAATTACCAAATCAATAAGAAACATTGCTGACAAAACCCTTCGTGACAGAATACGAAACGCAGTCATCCGACGGATATGCGGAGTCAAGGATATTGTAATATGAGGAATATGAAATTTCCAAATTTAGTAAATGGGGTCTAGAATTCTAACCATACATGCACTCTAAAATATCACTAAAACTCTAAACTTCATTGTCAAATAAAAAAAATGTAAATAGGGGCTAGATTTCTTATTGTTCATGCCCTCTGTGGCTGCAAGACGTGCTGTAATCTAGCTCCTATATAACATAATTGGAGACGAGGAACTATAATCCCAACCGTCCATGCGCTCTGTAACTGCAAGACGTGCCGTGATATTTATTTAGTGTACAGCGCCCTTGGGGTGATTTTCGCAAAAACGGCGCTTTATAAATTATCCAAATATATTTATATGTAAAAGGTTCTGGAATAAGCACGTGACCAGAATGGCAGAATCAAGGGTCGTAAGAATAGCAGTAATAAAAGGGACAGTTTACCTCAAGGAATCGAACCTTAAAGACGACCTCCAAGAAAATGGAAGGACTGCTGACAGTTCACCACAAGCTCGATGCAGAGAGCACTAGGCCACATGCCTAAAACAAGTGGAAGAAGAAATAGGAGAACTTAATTGTTATCTGCCTGGACACAATTGTAGGCGTACTAATAAGGAAGATACATATATATATATAGTGATAAGGATCGAGTGTGGTCTTCTATCGTCTCTGACTACCCTGACGTGGACAGCATTTAGTCTAGTTCATTAGATAGTTACTACTATTTTGTATAATTTAGTTCTAACCTCGCCTTCGCGTAATTTTCGACCTAGATACAACGTTATAGCATTTATACAATGCAAAGAAAATGCCCTTTATACATTATGCAGGTAACTTTATTATGACATTATAACGACCGTACATCGATGTATAATGTTTATCGAATATTTATTTAGATCCATTTAGTGAATTATTATTAGGGTTAAATTACAAATAGCATTATTTTCAAAATATCTTCAAGGGAGCTACACAAAGCGAGTCTTTGAATATTCATTTTAATTTAAAGTAAAATTAAAATTTTGGTTAAACTCCTTATTTAGATTTTTTTTAATATGTATTGTAAAGATTTACAATAAAATTGAAATTTAATTATATAGAAAAATTAACTGATGCCTTTATTGGTTGACAGCTACGCTCTGTGCATTGTTGTAAGACAATGCAAAAAAATGAGCCGAACAAATAAATGTAGATTAAATCCATCACAAAATATACGCTATTCACCAGTGTCGCTTAACCATTAAAGATGATAATCTCTCCAAAATGTGAACAATAATTATGTCCGACCTTCTCACAAAATTTAAATAATCTCGGAGCCTCAATAATCACTGTGTATTGCCAATTTAAATATGTAGACCAGGTAATTGGAAAATAACAAAGGCATTTTCACGAAATTACAATTTTATTCTTACAAGTAAAAATTATAAAGTTTTGTGCGTTTACCTAGCTAAATATAAAATCTAGAATACCAAATTGCAAATATTTGATTCTTGACGCCGATCATCCACGTTAAATTCTTAAAAATCTTATCAGTAGACATTCCAATTTTTTTTCTGTTTCAAATAGCCGGAGTATTATGTGAAAGGTTCCAATGTTTAAAGGTAAATCCGGCCAACATCTTAGCGTAAACCGTAGCTATCAGCGTCATTCCTCTCATAAAAACTTCGATCGATCTTATTGTCGTCGATTCGGCATTGGGTTAAATAATTCAGATTTTATACATCAAAATTGACGTAAATTGTCAAGATTTAGACAGAAGTAATGATGATCCATTATAAAGATGGTAATGTACCATATATTTAAAATATATAAAAAATAAAATGTTTATTTAGAAAGCCCATAATTATGGACAAAAACACATCATTAGATTTCGTGTTCTTGGAAATTAAACCGACATTATGATTACAAATTCAATTACATAGTACTTACATGCCGTAAGGCGATGCTTCCTCGATATAAAAGAACTACATCTTATATTTTGTTACGTTACACGTTTATTCCGTTTGTCACGGGCGGTCGTTATGCTTTTTTAAAAATGCACAGTCTGACGTGGTGTTGCCATGCTTGAATTTTAACGTAGCAAAAATATCATTTGGACCCGTGCTCAATTACGCGGTGCTTAAATGGGGCAGGATGAAAAATAGTCGTTACAGTATTTGTAGCATTACTTTTGTGTTTTTTTTTTTGTAGTAGCAAATTATTTGTACCTTGCTTTTGTTACGTGCAAGGTTTTATCGAATATATTTATCTTTAGGTTGTATTCCGTTGACTTCAACATTTTTCACAGTAAATAACAATAATAAAAATAAAGCAGAATCAGAATAAACAAAATAACTCTAGAAATATTACACTAACAAATAATAAAAAATATTTTAAAAATCGTAAAAGTCGGACATAAAAAAAACAAAAGGAGCTAGATACCACCATTAAATAACTTAGCCTGCTTGATTGTCCCTGAAATGAATCGAACAGTCTCTCTTCGTGTATCATTACAGTTCAGGAGCTCAGCTAGGTTACTAGTCGCAGCAATCCGAGTGTTTACCTTGCATTCAAGCTCCCACCTCGGCCTATCAAACATAAGACAGTTTATAAGAAGATGTTCTACAGTCTTCTTAGTGATGCCATCACATGGACAGCAACTATCGTCTCGCAGCCTAAAGCGATGCAGATATTCCCTCATGTATCCATGCCCCGAGAGAGCCTGAGTTAATTCATATGTAGGCGTTTCATACTTCCAAAATGTTTTGGCCTCGTCTGTGCTTCTCAAAACCTTTGTAGTTGTTCGTCGGCACATTGCGAAATATTTTGCAGTAATTATAATGCGTAATAAATAGTTGTTATTTTGTTTAAGGGAAGTGTAACAAATGAATTAACAATCGAAAACTTAAGTAGTACAAGTTTACGTACTCGACTAACATGCTTCCCATGCAAATGAAACGATAAAAAAATATCAGTTGTTATTTCCATCGCTAGTATGTTGTTTTGTATTAAACTGTAGAGAAACTGGATATCCAGTTTAGAATAAACACGAGAAGCAAAAGGAAACATTTCTGTTTTTGCAGCCATATACATTACACTGCGACTACACCTGCGCATTTCGCGTGGCTGGCTATTAAATAAATTGTGCAAGCCGATAGTGTCTACCTATTATCGTTTTTTCTTCGTGTGGTAACCCTATCTGTAAATCGATTCCTGTCAGTACATGTATCAGTAACATGTGACAACAAGACACATTTAATGAGCGGCTTTTTCAACCCGCTGCTTGCGGCTCATTCAAAAACATGTTTTATTTTCCGAACGTATTGTTACTGTCGCAGAAGTGACAGAATACCTGTCCCAAATTAATAAAAAGCGCCCATGCATTTAAGGAGAACAGATTTCTAAACGTAGTTTTTCTGTCACTTTCTCGCAGATGCCTCCCTGATACTGTGCGAAAAAGATAACTACACGTCGCGTCGTAGTCGGAGTGATTCATTTAGGGTCCAAAAAAATCTTAAGGTATATAAATTTTAAACTTCAGTCATGAATTTTTGAATTAAGATTTTTTACTAAAAACATAACAGAAGAAAAATTATAGACCTTTTAAATTTATTCAAAAGTGAAAATCAATATGGGATTGCCCTGAACTGGTATCTCTCATCAACTTCAGGGTGCCTGGAAAAACGATTAGACAGGTGCCACCGTTTTGTAGCAACAATTCACGGACAGTGTATACTTGTAATGCCGTATTGAACAGACTTCATGAACTCGGCAATAGTAATTCCCACGTATCGGGAATATTCAGTGTAGGGTATTGTTCCTATAGAAAAAACCTTTTGAACTTTTTCAAAGATGGTGAACGGTAATTATATTGATTTATTTATGCATTTCATAATATATACAATTTTTTGTTCACTTTGCCCAGGTGTATGAAACAGCTCTTACGATTTTCTTGTTATATTACTTTAAAATATTTTATTATTTAATTTGTTTTTTCCTTTATTCTTAAATTGTTTGAACTTTTTAATTAATATGTTGTATAATTTTTAGGTTATTTTTTTTTCATAAACCTTGTTTAATTTTAAGGTTTAATTTCTTTATAAATCTTGGGTAAAGGAAAATTTATGTTTTTTTTTAAAAATACTAAGCCAAATATGTTAGTATTATAAATTTGCCGTTTATGTTAATAAAACAAATAAATTACGCCGAGCTAAAATCAACACGATCGAGATCTCGTATTTCCGATTTTCGCACCACAAAACTATACCAAATTGTTTTTTGAGCAAGAGCGATTGAATTTTTTTGTGGCGTAACCTTTTGCGTTTTTAAAAATATTTATCATATTTGCACAGCGCACGTCCGAAAACGATAGATAAAATTGGGCGCTTTTAATGGTGTAATACAAAAATTAAATGTTATATTTCTAAAGCCTGGGTGTTCTGTGCTGTAATTCACCACGTAATTAAGCCTCCAGGCCTGTTGTGGTGCAAAAAACAATAAATATAACGGTCCCTATGTGTACTATCGTATCTGCGTTTTACGAGGCTTACCGAACAGAAGAAATAAAACAAAGCTTGCTCATGTTTTAAGAAGTTGTCAGTTACTGTAACAACAAACTTAGATATAAAAAAACTCCCCTGGAAGGAAATCCAGCCAGTCTGCATGCATTTGGAAATACTCAAAACATTGTCAAATAAATTTATATTAAATTATTATTTACAGTATTGCTTATACTAATCTTCGTTTAATTATTTTTTAGTAATAGATTTTTTATCTAATACAATAAATGAGCTAAGCGCCCCTTTTATCCAAATCAACGAAAATTAAAAAGGAAAGCAAAATTTAAAAAAAATATTTTTGATAAAAGTTAAATTCTCACATTAGTATTTGCTCTATTTAAATTTATATAATTTGGCTTAAATGGGTTAAACTTCGTCGAAAAAGTTTTAATAAACATGCTAATTACGAGTTTTCATACTTCAACTTGTCTGGCTTAATGGTATTAAAATATACCACAATTTACGTGTGCATATATAATATATTACCCATGCAAGTCAATATCAAAACCGAAAAATATTAATAATCTCTTTTAACTTTTAACGGATGTCATAAATATATTTTTATTGGTGTATATTTTTAACCAACAATTTACACAGGATTTCAGTTCATACATTTAAAAAAATCTTGATAGTTTTATGTAACAGGTAATATTTTGTTTGATTCGACGATATAAAACTTTATGTTTTTTGGAGGACGTGTACTTATTTTAATAGTCTATTAAAATGTTTTATTATCATTTTTTGCAGGATAGTTAATTGGGTGATTGAGTCAAAAAATATTGATAAATGAAATAAATTTCAACTATATTTTTAATAAACATTTTAGCACCTACATGAGCAATGTATGAAATTAAAAAAACCGAATAAATGTTGATTCCAAAGAAAAAAATAATCAAAAAGCAGCGGTGAAAAGATACAATATTAAGGGCCTAAAGCTTGCCCACCACATACCGCACACCGCATCTGAGGACATAAGTCTTCTTGGCGGTGCCCACATATACGGAAAATTTGCTCGTGGTCAAACGAGAAAAGCTGCCCGAAGGAGCTCTCTTAAATCTGGTAGCCTTAGCATCTTTGTGCTGAAAGAAAGTAATCCAGAAGTACATAATATGTACTTCATTGGATTGAGAAGAGAGGGAAGTGAATTCTTCGCTGACTGGGATTAAATTGATTGTTTGATTGATCAATTCGCCGAAATTATTACAAAACTTTTTAAAAGCCTTGAAATTCTTTTTAAAAGCCACCAGATCTGTATATCCGACAGGACCTATAACAGGGCCACGGATAGTAGCGAGAAGCTCCATTCGGAAATCATAGAGAAGGAGAAAGGGACAAGACCACATGATGTGTTCAGAAGATTGGTTAGGATATCCGCAGCAGCACGAAGGGGAGTCAACAATATTAAAAACAAATATTTTTTGATTAAATTTATCATGACCTGATAAAAACTGCGTAGTCCAGTGATCTGGGATAACCCAAGAAGATTCTAAGCGCTGACGGATTGAAGGAAAAAAAAGGAACGTATCCCCTTCCCTGAAGGGAATATTCCCATCACCTTAAGCATTAAGTTACGCCTAGGCATAGTGGTAGAATAAGAATGGTATTCCCATCCGTATACAACCACTATGCTTTGGCGTAACTCTATACCAAGGTTGAGTAAGGCCCATTACGATGTGACTAATGCATGATATGCGAAGTGAATAATATGTTTTTTTTTGTGTTTTATAACGGAATATTAATTATTTCATATTGTATATAGGTAATCATAGAAGTACTTTTATATCTTATAAACATTGTATTGAGAATTGTAAAAATAAATCAATAATAAAAAGGTTTTGTCAAAATAATAAAGAATAAGTCAAGAAATGTAAGTTAAAAAGTTAAGAATAAGTTAAAAAACGTTTTTTTTTTTATAAAACCCAATTATCAACAAAATTTTAGAAAACAAGGTGAGAACGCAGTTATGTTATTTTTCGAGCTTTTTCAACTGGTAAAATACTACAACAATGTTTGAGTATGTACAAATGCTTGCAGACTGGCTGGATTTCCTGCCTAGGGAGTTATTCACATTCAAATTTATTTCAACAGAGAGGGAAAACATTTTTGGACAAACTCAAACATTATTGAGTTACTACCTGGTAAAAGAAGAAGTATGAAAATTGTTTTCAGGCGTTGCTTAGTAGGTGATTTGGTTCAGCCGGATGAATCTCACCCACGTGATAAAAGGTTTCAGCTCTTTTACTTCACAAAAGTCAACAGATGGAAGAGTTGAGGAAATAGTGATGTTCAAACATGGGTCGAATAGTGAATGTTACACAGCGTATTAAACCAGTCAATGACAGGCCATAAGCCATGTAAATGCCTAGACTTCCATATTCCCTTCTCAAAAATGTTTTCCCTCTCTGTTTATAAAATACTCTTTATCCTCGGAGGTTTAATTTCAAAACTAGCATATATAAAAACCCACAAAAAGTTTAATTTTAATTTTTGATGTTTTCTGATGAAAGCCATTTATTGCATTTGCCATAATTTAAAAAAATCCCATCTATTAAAACAACTCAAAGGAACTAAAATGATTACATGAGAATGTATCATGTCTTAAATATTTTGAAAATACTTTTGTTGAGTCAAACATTCAATTTTATTTTTCTCAGTATAGTCAATTTTTATAGTGTATAGTCAATTTAGAGGGTTTTATCAGTGTATATGAGCAAAAAAACATTTTTTATTTTTATTTATTTATCTTCAATATTCTGTTCGTATTGTATTTTATAACATTATGTACCTAGCTGCTTTAAGCCTTTAACTGCATTTCTTTAGCTCATTTAAAAATTAAAAATAAAAAAATATTATTAAATATATTTATATATTTTTTTTTTAAACCAACTAAACTTCAAAACACAGTTCTATATTTTATTACTTCATATTGTATTTTTTTTAAATTTATGTTGTTAATACACTCATTTTTTATTTTATTTTTATACCAACTATACTTCTTAACACTATTCCTATCTTTTATTTCTTTAAATTGTATTTTTTTTAAATTTATGTTGTTTATATACTCTTCTTTATTTTATACCAACTTTACTTCAAAACACTGTTCTATCTTTTGTTGCTTTATATTATTGTATTTCTTAAATTTTATGTTGTTTATATGCTCATATATTATTTCACTTTCATGTACGTAAAAGCCTCATGGGCGTGAAAAATTAATGAAATAAAAAAAACATAAAAAAATTATAATTACATATAACATCAATCTTAACTCTAAATAAGGAAAGTGAAATCCATCCTTTGTATACACAAATTTGGAGACAAAGGCTGTTTAAACGAACTCATAAAAGTATTAAAATTGAAAAGTATTTTCAGGGGGTGCCAAGGAGGTGAAATAAATAAATGAATCGTAATATTCAGAAACCCCAGTCAACATAAGTATTATTAAGGGGGGCACAAAAAAAATACATTTGCTATACGAAAGCGTTTTACGTCGTCTAAACTTTTTTATTACGATTTCAGCATTAGGTATAATTTTATCAAACTCGATCAGAGGAACTTCGTATTTTTCAAAAGAATTTTAAAGTGTCTAACTTGTGGTATTTAGTCGATTAGAAATACAATAAAAATATTTCGGCTTCATCATGGCAGCCAACAGACGGAATTATCTCATAAATACGGAAATTCAAACGTGGGAATAATTTTAAATGTATTAAATAAAACACTTTGTTATGAGACTACTTGAATTTATTTTGAAGCATCACTAGTTTCAAAAACCATAAATCTTTCCATCTACAGACTACAGGTGTAGTTATAAGCGTAGCTAGAAACATCTGTGCTTTCTAAAACTACTATGTATACCGAGTGTTGATCTCAAATAAATTTACGTTGTCTAATAACAAAATGTTTAATTTGATAAATTTAATAATGTTATTCCACAAAGTTACTGCTGATTCAATAAATAACAAAATAGTGACTGTTATGAGTAGTTCAAAGTATCATTTTCAACCATTCGCGAATAACCGGGATAGAAAATTTGGTACCAAGTTGTGAATCGAAACTCGGACCTCTTATCGGAAGCCTGCAACACTACCACTGGACCATGACATGTACATGAGACAGGTAATATTAAATATCTGGCCTCTTTCGAAGTGTTATTAAATCACATAAAAGTCTGCGAAACGAGTGTTTACACTTTTATAGTAAGTATAAACGAGTTTGCCTTGAAAAATCTGTGTTGATAATTGAATAAATAACACTTATGAACGAAGGGAAATCAATTATTTTACATGTTTTAAGCATAAATACAGACAGTCAATAATTTACCGAACTAAAAATTTTATTTATAATTTACTTCGAATGAAAAGGCAGGGCCTGTATTACAATGGGAAGTTTACAAAGTTATATTCGATTGTCCATAACGTTAAATCTAATTTTCCATATGAAATTTAAATATACACGGTGTTTCAGGGCCAGACCGCGAAAATTCAAGGAAACATTCCTGATGGTGAACTTTTTAAAAAACTGTTTTTTTCCAAAAACTATTTTTTTTACATTATTTAAAATGAAACAAATATTTAACTTTTGGGACTAACATCACTTCTACAAACCCCCTTTCCTACGAATAAATTGTGATTAAAAACGTATTTGACTAACGAAACGATACTCACCAGACAAGGGAAGCGGCAGTGGGAGTGGAAGGCAATGGTAGGGGAGGGGTAGGGGTTTGTGGAAGGGATGCTAGTCCGAGAAATTAAGGATTCACCAAATTATGAAATTATGAAAAAACATGTTTTTTGATGAAAAAAAAAGTTTTTTAGAAAAAAAACATAAGGATTTTTATATAATTTTGATATAAGTTTTCCAAGAGGAACGTTGCACTGAAGTTTCGCGGTCTGGCCCTGAAACACGTGTATATAATGAACATGTTGCCGCCAAATAGTACAATAAACAAGGCTGTTCATTAAATGCCTACATTCAGTTGAATGGCTAGGCCGTTCGATAAATGAATTAAGATAACTCAACGTTCAACGTGTTGCCTGGTTGAAAGCTAGCTCTTTGGAAACAGCCGAACCAAAAACCGCCGGGTTAGGTTAAGAAAGGTTAGGTTAAGTTTTAATTTTTTTTATTTTTACTTAACTTTTTAAGCTAGGATTAATTATTAAGTTAAACGTTCATTCTACGAACGGCCAAGCCATTCAGTTGAATGCCGGCATTTAATGAGTAGCCTAGTCGCTCTGTTGGGTGGCTGATTGAACTATTTGGCGACGATGTACATAATATTTTAAAACTAGTAACACACGGGGAATTTTAATTTCTCATATAAATATGCACATTTTTGAACAAATCGACGGTCCCTAAGAATACAATTAAAATTGCTTTTTGCGAGGTTTACAGGGAATCAAAAACAAAGTTCGGTGTTTTTTAAAAAGCTATAAGATACTAATGTAATAACTTAAATTTACATTTAAGTTATTAATTTAAAAATACTTGGTACACTTCCACTTGTTTATTTGACCGATTAGAGCTTTCACGCTCTAATGGGCATCTTCAGACTGGTGAATATTATACAGAGTAAGAATAATTTTTGTAAAACTAAATATTATCTAAAGTGTAGGTACATTTAAAAATAAGTTGAAAAAGATACAATACACAATATTTCAATGAAAATGAGTAAGACAAATTATTAAAACATGTGTGTACTTTAAGAGAAGATTCTATCATGTGGAAAACATTTATTGTTTTATTACAATATACCGGGTCCAACTAAGGGGGCTAATAAGGGTGAGTTTTTGAAATATACTGAAGAACTTCCAACATGTCGCTACTTAAATTCAAAAGGGTCACAAATCAAAAACCTCGAAATTACGTTTTATTACAAAAATAAGATTTAAACACATCATATTTTTTTCTATAAAAAAAACTCCTATGGATCTTGCTTGATCTTAATATGTACTCGGAAGCCATTTTTAGAAATGCACTAAATGAACTAACAAACGGCATTAGCATAAATGGACAAATTTTAAACAATATCCGATACGTGGATGATACTGTCCTTCTAGCAGATAGTATGGAAAGCCTGCAACTATTATTGGACAAAGTTTACACGGCAAGTTTGAATAAAGGGCTAGAGATGAATATTTCCAAGACTAAATGTATGGTTATTCGGAAAAAGCCACAAACTTTCCCAATTACTTTAAAACTTGGAGCGCAGTTTATTGAGCAAGTTCATCAATATAAATATTTAGGATGCTGGCTGAATGATAAATGGGATCACTCGCAAGAGATCAAAGTCAGAATAGAGGTGGCGCGAGACTGCTTTTTCAGGATGCGTGACCTTCTTTGCAGTAGAGACTTTAATTTAGATCTCCGAATGCGCGTTGCTCGATGTTACTCGGTACTTTTTTACGGCGTCGAAACGTGGACACTCACCCAAAACACTTCAAAAAAGATCGAAGCCTTTGAAATGTGGTGCTACAGGAGGATATTAAAAATCTCCTGGGTGGATAGAATCCGAAACGATGATGTTCTCCGACGGATGGAAAAAGATAAAGAGGTACTGAAGACTATAAAGAAAAGAAAACTTGAGTACTTTGGGCATGTGATGAGAGGCGAAAAATATAAAATTTTACAAGTCATTCTACAGGGAAAGATTGGAGGGAGACGCAGTGCAGGTAGAAGGCGCATCTCTTGGCTTAAAAACGTGCGCGACTGGTTCCATTGCAGCACTCAGTCCTTGTTCAGGGCAGCTGCCAATAAAGTAAGAATCGCAATGATGATTTCCAACCTCCATCGGGGAGAGGAACCATAAGAAGAAGAAGAAGATGGATCTTGCATCATAAATTACCAAAATCGCAAAACAGTTTTTTTTACATCATAAACGGAGCCTCATTCTCGGGCGACCACTGGTTAAACCTGAGAATGTTATAGAGCTTTTTCCTAAACATGATCCATTATAGAAAACCGAAGAAGATACTTTAAATTTTCGTACATAAATATCGATTTTACTTTATACTGCCTAGATATTAAAGATAGCGTTTGTAATCGCGGCCCAGACGCGGACTAAATATGTATAATATGCACATCCTGTCAAGTTAACCGGAAAAAGCAAAACCGGCCTTTGGTAGTCGCGTCAACATTGACAGTTTGACAAATATTATTAATCATTGACGGAGCAATGATGTTGACAGATCCGTCAAGTGGCTCTGATATCTGATCCCATCATCAATTACAATCTGAATCATCATCTAAAATCACCCATATGTGGGCCATATAGCGGTCTAATAAATATTTCGTAACCAAAGATTAATAAATTTTGACTCCGCTACAAAACTGTTTTGATTTGCATGATCTTTGAACAGTGGCGTAACAGATATACCTTAGATGTTAGTTATAATTTAAAATGAAAGTTATAAGTTTTTTTTAAATAAATAAATTAATAACGGAAACATGGAGAGATAAGAGCAGTGAAGGAAGTTTCACCAGTTTTAATGCACTCGTGAGAAAAAAATCGACTCAAGCTGCACGCTTGCGTTTAAAAGTGGTGAGTGAAAAATCTAAAGCTCATATTCTATTTTTGTTTTTGATATCTTAAATTTTAAAGTATTGGCTTTTAAACAATGTGCAATATGGTGACAATACCCATACACATAATTCCACAAAATGTTGTAATTAGTAAACATCCCCTTTACTTCTTCATGGACCAGATGGATTTATCAACAATATTTAAGTATGGAAATTGAAAAAATATCATTTTTAGGCGTTGCCTAGTATGTAGGTGAAATAATTCAATTAGATGAATCTCACCCCCCATAAATAAAGGTTTCAGCTATTTAACTTCACAAACATCAACAGACGAAAGAATTGAAGGAATATGGATGTTCAAATATAGGCAGAATGGTGAATGTTACACAGTGTGTAAAGTGGTCACTTAAACCAGCCATTGACAGGTCATAAGCCCTGTAGATGCCTAGACCTATTTATTGCCTTCTCTTAAATGTTCTTCATCTCTGTTGTAATATGTTAATACAAACAACTCCCCAGGAAGTCAAATCCAGTCCTTGTCTACAAAAATTTGGACAAACTCAAAATATTGTTGATTGATCATTTTAATTCATTTAAATTTGCATTTTCATTGAAATGTTGACCAGATTTTTCTAGAGTTTAAGGCCCCTAATTGTGAATTGTGTTTTTATCATAAAAAAATACGAATAATTTTTAAAAAATGCTTATCATTTTAGAGTTAAAATCAAAAACTTTCAGATTCTACAAACTAATATATAGTATGAGCATTATATTTTACCCTAATCACTTTTGAATTGATTTAGAATAATAAAACTGTAAAACTTTTTTTTTACATAAATTACAAACAGCAGAAACGTAATTCTTTTTAAGTTGCAATTCATTTTATAAATTAATTAATGTATCCCAATATAAAAATAAAATACATATAAAGTAAAATAAATACTTTATAAAATTTAACTATGCAACTTAAGAGGATAGGCGGTGAATAAAGATTTTGATGAATAGGTATTTGATCATTGTTAAAAGGTGGTTCCAAACTGCAATATTTTACTGTTCTTGGATTGGCACCTGAAGAATAGAACTGATTAGCTTACTTTAATAAATAAATAAATCACCGCTATCGTGCCAAAATCTAGAAAAAAAATACGGTAAAACGTTTGTATGAAGAAAAGTCAGACCGACTGCCTTTCTCTCTAACAATGACTTCAATCGAGTGAAGATTGATTATTGAAAAACGTTATTTTGGCTTCCTTTGTGAAATGTATTATCAGGCCGTCACTGGCTATGATATTTGATACTATATGAATGACAAGTTGGAAATTGATATACCTACATAACTTCAAAGTGATGTTTGAATGCTCTTGAAGATTTGTTGTTTTTATTTCAAATATAGAAACCAATAATTTTCAACCCTGCTTTTTAAAAATTAATTCAAATTCAAATACCTAGTAGGCGCAAGAGAAATATTTTTTTGTAAATATAATTATTATTCGCCGCCAGTTAAACGAGCCAATGATAAGTCATATTCCCTTTAAATGCCTAAAAAATAATAGACATCCATATTCCTTTCTCAAAAATGTTGTACATCTCCGTTTAAATACACGTCGAATTAATGCATCATTTGACAATTGAATGTACGTTTTTAAAAAATACGTGGTGCGTGGGTTGTACACAATTTTTCGCACCACAACAGGCCAGAAGGGTCGATTACAGTGATAACCTGCAATTCAGAACACCCAGGCTTGAGAAAATTCCCTTTTTTTGTTATCACTGTGAATTGAACGCGAAACCTTATATAAGTGAGTCAAATGCCTTAGACATTACATATATCACACCACGGATGTCAAGATATGGTGTGATTATTGTGATTTAATATCCGTGACGGTTTCAAACTCAGCTAACCGGTTTCTTAAGCACCTGACGTATTGAATTCGTCCATTAAGCAAATTGTCACTGATGGGAAACACTGTTACTTTTAACAACTATTAATTTAGCCAGTTTCTTTATGCTTTATTAATTTAATTAGTTATGAATTTAAGATTTAATGTAAATTTTATCACTTACGTAATTTTGCATTATCAGTTTTTGAAACATATTTTTATTTATGAAAAAAAAACTTTTTGTTTATTTACTCCACAAAAGAAATTTAAGATTATTCCTCACTAGGGAAACCTGTTATGAGGAGGAAAAAATAATGATCTCAAACAGAAATATTACAAATAATACTGTCTGAACATTTTGTTGATTATCCTATTTCTTTACAGTATTGAGTGAGTTTTTAGAAAACATATCTCAATTGTCATTTTAATTATGTTTTTATATATATATTCTTTTTCTGTTGATTTCGATAATACTCTTATTTTGTTTTTTTTAATACTACTATATTTTACTATTATTTTGTTGATTTTAATGATACCATTATTTTGTATATTTGATTATGTGCGATTCCTAATTTGTATAATTTATATTTTAAAAATTATTTCTGATTATCTTTTTTGCATTGTATTCTTTGGAATTTTATTATTTATTACATTTACCTTTTTTCTAGATTGTTAACCTATGTCATTATAATTTAATTTAATTAATTTTACTATGTATTTTAATTGTTATTTATTGTGGCTTGACACGGGCATAGCCCAAAAAGCCTTAATAAATTCATAAATATTTAAACTAGTGTAATTTTTTGATGAATAAATAAAATAAATATCTGTGTTTATTTGGTTAGTCTTCTTTGTTTATTCTCAAATGTAATTTTTTTTTATTTTTAAAGTATATTTTTAAGTGCCCTCGGTACGGGTAATTCCAGTGAAGTCACATTATTTTTATTATCAATTATAGTTTGTAAGAGAAAAAATATTAATAAATAAATAAATACAAAAATCTCACAAAGCCGCTTTCTGGGAATTGTTGTAGGAGATTTGCCTATATAAAATTTATCATATTTAAAATAAAATACATTTCTTTACATCTACACAATAACAGTTAAAGTAAAAAAAAACAGTAAGACCTTTAAGTATTTAATTGTTTTAGGAAAAAAATATACATCGCAATTTATTATACGCGGTGTTTCAAGGCCAGACCGCGAAACTTCAGAGGAATATTCCTCGCGATAAACTTTTTTTTAAATCCTATTCTTCTTCCCTTAAACCCATATTTTTATGTTTTTTTTTAATGAAATTTGAAAAGGGAGTAAATCTTTCATTTCTCGGCCCAGCATCATTTTCACAAACCCCTACACTCCCTATAAAAAAATGAGATAAAAAACGTATTTGACCAACGAAGCTATACGAGCCGGATGCAGACAAGGGAAGCGGTTGGGTAGGAAGGGGGTAAAGGTTAATGGAAGGGATGCTCGTCTGAAAAATTAAGGATATACTTAATATTCAAATTAAAAATAAAAACAAAAAAAGTTTTTGGAAAAAAATATTTGAAGTTACACGTTATGGCCCTTAAACACGTATATACATGTCAACAACGTATTAAGAACACATAATTTTATACTCCATTAATATAAAAACTCTAGATCGAGTGATCACTCCCTTATTTTACTTTCGTTACATCTAATATTATACGAGGTCAGTTGAAATTAAATTAAAAATATAAAGTACGACAAAATTTAACTTTCTACTAAATCATATTTTTTAGGGATCACTAAACCATCATTATAGATAAAGCGAGTGTTGTAATTCGAAAGTTCGAGTTCGAAAAAATAAAAAATATTTTAATTATCTAGTTTTAAAATTATTCAAACACAATATTCCTTGAGTTGCCAGTGTTTTATGTGATCTATACAAGAGACTCTCGTTATCTCTTAATTTGAATAATTCAACTGATACATTTTTCTTTATGCTTTTAAAGTAAAATAAAAATGAGTTGGTCCAAATGTTTGTATATAAGAACTGGATTTCACCCTCTAGGCTAGGGGGTTAATAATATTAACTTATGACTCATTTTTTTTATTAAACCAACCGGTTTAAAAGAAGTATGACAATTGAAAAAATATTCAGGCCGGATATGTAAATATATAGGTATCTAGACACTCCGCATACATGGGTTTAAAATTCAATGTTGAAAAAACCCATGTACTGTGTAACACTTCATGCCTTGATGCCTAAAATTCCCTGACTGTCAAACCAAATCATCGAAAGGGTCGAGAGTTTCATATACCTGAGAGTATATGTAACGGAAAATGGCAGGTTTTTTTATTTTTTTTTTAAATTTAAAAAAATATATTTATAAAATAGTCTTAAATTAAAGTCCTGCTGAGTTGCATACATACAACTCATCAGCAGGTTCTTATAAATTACATCGATTATTTACACTTAACCTACATTAACAATAATTTTACTTGAAAAACATTACATATTACATTATCAAAAATTAACAACTATCACTAATACAAAAAACTTTTTTCTAATAACCATAATTTCAGCAAACGTCTCACTCCTGTATTTAACTCAGTATTTTTAATATTGTTTGGTAACATGTTCAATATTTTAGGTATACTGTATTGCAGTGTCTTTTTGCCATATTTATTGCAATATCTAGGAACAGCTAGCCCTTCTATACTAGTAAACCTTGTGTTGTAATCATGTACCAACTTGTGTTTATACTCGGAGTGCGACGCATGCTGACAAATTAATTTGTACCAAAGTAGAGCCCTAACAGATAATTTACATACAGATTTATACATCAATGATATTGAAATATTGTGTCTCGTTTCAAAAAGAACTGGGAGTGCAGCTAGGAATAGCAGACGCCACATTCAAAAGTATAAAGGCTGTCTGGATATCGGAAACTCAGTGAAAACCAAATGCCGCTTTTATAACGCCTGCATAACACCTATTCTCTTCTGTGGATGCGAATCGTGACACCTCACTAGGGCCCAAAACAGTAAAATACTGAGTTTTGAGAATAGGTGTCTCAGAGGAATCTTGGGTGTGCGGTGGCTTGACTTTGTACGGAATTAAGTAATAAGAGAACGGACGCAGCAAACTCCGGTGACAACTGTCACTAAGCGGACTCGATACGGTTGGTAAAAAAAATAAAAAATAATAATAGGTATACATTTAGTAACAGGGAATCTATATAAAACTAGTAAATAGAAAATGAAAACGAGTGTTCTCTGTTTAGGATAGTCTCTATCTCACATAGAATTCCATCAAGAATTGTCAATAAATAGTTTAAAGCTAGGGTTTCCTAGGACAGCGGTGCCCGTATCTTAACGGCCGTAGTGAACGGTGATGCGGTGGACAGCCGTCGTAGTGGTGACTAGAGAGTGGTTTTATTTTTTAACGGTGTTATCAACACCATTTTTATAGGAAACCACTCTCTAGTCACCGTTACGACGGCTGTCAACCGCATTAATGTTCACTACGGCCGTTAAAATACGGGCACCGCTGTCCTAGGAAACTCGAGCTTAAACGAATATATATATATATATTACAAAAAAAACGTATCCCAAACTCTATTAGGCCAAGAGTCCTATGTTGAGTTAGGATACAACATAATGGAAAGTGGAAGCATGAACATTATTAAATTTCAGCAAAAAAAAAAAATTACGTATCGTAAAATTCGTTTCAGGGATTGTATTGCGATGCGGTTGGCTTGGCCATGTACAGTGGATGCCTCCTGAGAGCCTTAACTACGCTTGTCTACTTTACAAGGCATCAGGTTCTCCAGGACGTCGTCGGCATTTCGTGTCAGAACTACGAGACGCAAACCCGACTTGGGAGGATGCACAGGGGCTGGCAGCCGACAGAGATGCCTGGAGGGTCTTCTTCGACACCATATGGTTCAACTAGGGAGCGGAGATAGAATGATGATGATGATGACGACATGTAAATATAAATTACCGATAAAAGCTAGATTGCCACACGTCTGACAGCTACAGAGAGCATTTAATGATGGGTTTCTCTCGTATTTATGTTTTCGGCTTTCCCTCCACGTGTTCAGCACGTTTGTTCACGATACATACCAGATATTCCACACAAATTGTTTTTGATTCTAGATAGAGTTTAAATATTTAGGTTTTAGAAATGTAAACATGGGTCATAAATAGGAGTGAAGAAAGAAAGGAAAGGTTAAAAGTTATAAAAGCCGACAGTTAATAACATAGGGGTATGCTGTATGCTGTATGCTTCAACGAATGACACGAACCTTTCGTCTGCCAACAAATTTATGTTTGAATTACTAAAAAATACTTTCAAATCATGTCTTCATCTGTTACAAAGTTTGTATCATTCATTAATTGCGGTGTATCCCGTTAATTTGTTAGTTTTTAGTCCTGAGAGTGACCGAGCGCGAGACGTGCGAAATCGGGCCTCAAATCGGGTTGTGATAGTGTCGCGGACTCACGGATCAGAGGTCCGAGGTTCGAACCCCACTCTACCCCAACTTGATTCCCATTTTCTAATAGTGAGTTATTTACAACTCGTAGAAAATGGCCCCTCAAATCGAAATATTTGGGATAATAACAAGAAGGCAAATATTTCCTTTTTATCCATATTTTTTTTTAAAATGCTAGTTCATTAAATGTTATTTTTCTTGACATTGTAATTTTAAATTCTATTTGTTTGTTTTTGTATAGTTTTAATATTTGAACTCACTGTTTTTATACTGCATGACGTGAAAGCCCTAAAGGGCTTTATAAATATATAACTATTTATTAGGAAGATAAAGTTGTTGTTTTTTTCTATAGCTTCTCAAAATGATCTTTAAGTTTTTCTTTTTCGTTTCTGCTCTTATATACATAACTAATTATTTATTATCATACCGATTTCATTCAGATAATTATTTGCTGTTTTACATAATTATTTTTTTTTATAATTTAAAGTTTCCTTTTAAACTTATGTTTTTTTCTTTCTTTTAAAACGTTTGTCTTGTAGTAAAACTTAACTTTTAAATGTTTCCTTAAAACCCCATTTATATTATTTGGTCTTTTTGCTAACTGTTATTTAATTTAATTTAACTTTTTATTGTAATGTAGGTATGTATTTATTTGTATTTATTACAGATTTTATATTTCTTTTTTATTGGCACTTTCTGCTAATTTGTATTTATTACAGATGTTTTATTGACACTTCGATTGATATTTTAATCCCTGTTGTTTATTTGTAGGTTTGTTATTAACCCTGAAGAAGGGATAGTGTTGCCGAAACTATATGATTGTCAAATTATAAAAAATACAAGTGATATATAAAAACAAAGTGATTTTATTTTAATGAATAAAATAATAATTTTCCACAAAATAAGTGATTCAAACATAAAAAAAAACATGTTTTTTATTGATTTTGTAACAATAATTGTTTCGCCTTTTGGGAGAATTGTTATACGAAGGAAAAGATTCACGGTTACCGCATAACACAAGCTTAAATTATTAAATTTAATTAAAGAGCCGTTATTTTAATTGCAATTGGATCTAAATTAATTAAGTACATACAATCACAATAATTTGAGACACCATTTTGTTTCGAAATTTTAATCGAGTTCACAATTAATACTATTTTCTCACAATAAACGGCATTCTTAAAATAAAAATTCATTTGGCCTTTTACGTAATTAATTTGTTCATAGAATTCATGCCGACTGCCGACCTTATCAATTTATAACATAATTATTTTTTGATAGCCGCTTTGGGGACATGGAAAGTTTTACAATCCACCGCATATTTTGATACAATATCGATAGGAAATCGATTAATCGATATAGCTACCTTTAATTACATAATTCAGAACAAGTTGCTTAAAATTATTATGCCGGCATCACAAGACCCCTGGCACTAGTATGAAAAAATGTTTACAAGAATTTCCGCTAGGGGCGATTGAAATATTCAGAAATATAACATGGACATTGTTATATGTAATGTATTTCGTATTTAGTTCACGTTCATAATTTACTCTGTCAAACTACTAACTGATAACGCATATACATACATATACATATTGTAATATGTGCAACACGTTCGTATTATACAATTTCAATTTATAAACTTCTTTTTGTTATTGTCAAAAACCAATACAACTTATAATTATCATTTCAATTATGTTTTTATACATACATTATTTTCTGTTGGTTCGAATGATACTCTTATTTTGTTTTTCTTTAATACTACTATATTTTACTATTATTTTGTTGATTTTAATGATACCATTATTTTGTATATTTGATTATGTGTGAATCTTAATTTATATTTTTGAAAATAAAAAAATATTAATAAATTTCATAAAAAGTACATGTTTTTTTAAAATTCTATACATATCTACTTTTACACATCTAGTAAATGTTATCACTGTAACTCTCCAAAAAAGAGACTTACTCTTCTGCTTGGAGAGTGACTTACACTGTTGTAGTTGTTTATTGTTTATTACAAGAGTTTATATAATTTTAAATACGAGGACATGAGAAAAAATAAAATCATACGAAATATAAAAACATAAAACAATAATACATTCATACGAATTAAAATTTAATGTAGTTTTTACAAGTTATTTCTGATTATCTTTTTTGCATTGTATTTTTCGGAATTTTATTATTTATAAGTTATATTTTTTTTCTAGATTGTTATTCTATTGCATCACATGTCATTATAATTTAATCAAATTAATTTCACTACGTATTTTTATTGTTAATTATTATGGCTTGATACGAACATATTTATATTTAAACTAGTGTAATTTTGTATGAATAAATAAATAAATAAACAACTTTTAGTGAATAATAATAATAATTTGAATACTCTCGTGTTTTTATTTATTCTATTAATTATGTATTTTTTCTTCCAATATATCGGAATTAGCTATATTTGTTTTCCAATTCACCGATTTGCTTCGAATTTCACGCTTTAGAAAACTGTATTTAGGTGATGCTTAATGTTTGACTATCAAATATAAAAATATCGAAGTGCTTTAAAGGAAAATGTCTAGGAAATCAAATTGGAGAAGCATAATCTAGATAGCGTCGAACCAGCATAAGGTTATACATAGTCGCATTAGGGAAACAAGGTTCTATCGAGCATTTTTTAAAAACATTTAACGTTAATTGTATTAAGATAGAAATATCGGTTCTATCTGCATAATTTTTTAAAGGAAAACAAAATCAACCCTTCATTATTATAAAGGCAATATTCGTGGTCGTGGTTTAATGATCGCCCTCGTGGTGTAGTGGTCAGCGCATTTGCTTACCGCACAAGAGGTCTCGGGTTTGATTCCCGACATGGTTGATATAAATAAAATTTAAAAGGGTGTTTTTACACAAAAATATTTCATAGTCCCTAGACTGGTACCTGAAGCTTAAGACTGATCATCTTACCGTCATGTAACCAAAATTATCAAGATACGCTGCGATTGGTGTACAAATGCAATGCCCTATGCACTAATAGGTACGGAAAGAGAATGATGATGAAAAACATATTCAAACATATCTACCCTCCCAATTTCAATGTTGCAAATCTCGTACTGGCTGACCCATTTTACACTTACTATATTAACGTTAGTTAATATTTTTATTTTTTTGCTATTTAAAAAGCAATGTGTGCATTATCTAAAAAGTACAGAATAGCAAAAAAAACGGATTTTCATTTTTTTTTCTCTTCCCAGGCATTGAAATTTGACAGCCAAGATATATAAATATTAAAAACAATTAAGTTTTGGGTAAATAAAGAACCAGATTGTTTTTTCTTAGCAAAAGCACATTTTTGTTGACTTATACATGGTCACTGCTTTAAATTTTATCGCTTAAATGTTTGTAAATAATAAAACCACCAATCTGCAAATAACTTTAACGATGCGTTGAAAACATTTAACTTAGCACCTTGCGCGTAAATACATACCTGAATACATATTTTTAAATAATATAAAACCGGTGTGTAAAATACGTACATACATGTTTTTGTGTATGAATTGTATAAGCCAATATTTTTTGCTTCGTTTTGAACAGATATGGAGATTAATTATCTTTAAGGAGATCTTAGAGGATATAATTTACCAGGCTTTTACAAATATATATTTGAGTAGGAAAATTGACATTCATTTTTCATTCATCATTTCATTCACTTTCATTTTTCATTTTTAAAATACATGCATTCATTTTTTTAAACATTAAAAACCATATTAAACAATAAGAATAATGTCTTCTTACTCGAGACAATCGAGTAACCCTTGCCGAGTACACTTAATAATATACAGGGTGTTCTTTGAACCCAGTCACATCCGAAAACACGATTATCAGTATGAGCAGGAAGACATATTGGCACATTAAAATACTTCTTTAGAACGAATAAAATTTAAAAAAACAAATGGTTGCTAACTTCTGCAGGAGAGAAACGAGGAGGGGGGGAGGAGGGAGTCTGACACACCGTTAACCGCGCGGCCGCGCCCGCCTCGCTTCTCCCTGCAGAAGTAAGCAACCATTTGTTATTTTTAATATTTTATACAAATTTTCTTCGTTCTAAATATTTTTTTAAATATGCCAATATGTCTTCTTGGCCATACTGATCATCGTGGTTTCGGATGTGACAGGGTATAAAGAACACCCTCTATACTTGTCCTTGTACGTGAGAATATACAAAGAAAAATCAATATACAGAGAGAGTTTTACAAAATTCGAAAAGTTTAAAACACTGCATATTTATGTTTATATTTCAATTACTCTCTGTATACATTTATATTATAAAACGTACACAAAAAAATATATAAACTATACGTTTGTATAAGCAGGTGTTTCAAAATGTATATTTTCTTAGTTTGTATTATTTATTTTATAACGCATATTTTGATTATTTTTTTTGTGCATGACCATCACTGATAATACAAAACACTTGTTTTTTTTGTGTTATGTAGGTACATAACACAAAAAAACAAGTGTTAACAATAGTCCATTCAAATCTTAAAAAATCTTTGCTTATGTATGCCTACTAAAAAGTTTTTATATAAAACATTGAAATTTGCGTGTTTATAAGCAAGAATTTTTATGTTTACTGGGTTATCACTGGGTTTACCACATTCGAACGCACGGTACAAATTATATTTTCCTTTAATAAAATATAATGTTAACGACACAACTTGTTGGCTACGGCAATCTTTACCTAATGTTTTGAGAAAATTCAAATTTGTGTAGACAAGATAAAAGATATAGATTTAAGTCTTGAGGGGTTTAATCAAGATTAACATTATATTAAAACAGAAGTGGAGACGTTATAAAAAAAAGTTAAAAGTTTTTTTTTCAAATACGCGGCAAAATAGTGTTTTAAACGTAAATTAAATGCCTAGGCTTCTATTTTCTCTCATAAAATATTCCAATCTCTGTTCAAATAGTTGCCTAATTCTATATTCAAATCACGTATGAAATGTCACTTCCTGTATATTTTAGTTTTTCCTTTACATCCCTCTTTCTCCTCTTTTCATAGTAAAGTGTAGAATCTACATTGTAGATATTTAGTAAATGTTTACTTGTTACAAAAAATAATTTTATCAATATATTGTTCCATAAAGAAGTTATTAATAAACCAACAATATATTCATATACCACTGATTTTCTCAAATTGAACGGTTTGGGTAGGTAGGAAGAAATTGCCTTAAGGCAATATGCCAGTCCTTATGCGTATGTATGTAAACTGTAAATGTATATAAGGTGTTTAAATAAATAAATTAATAAATATTTGTATTTGTGTGCATGTAAGTTTGCACGCACTCGCAAAAATTTCGCCTTGACGAATAAACAGTACCGAAACTAGTGGGAAAATCAATTTAATTTGGTGATTTTACACAAAAAAATACGTAACGCGTAGTTAAAGTCGATGCTTGGTGCTTCTAATATTGATTATATTTTTATACTCCAAATTATAATAAGTTTATTTAATTATCTATACCTCTATAGTACTGCACATAGATTGCTTTAAAAAATGTAAAACTAAAAAATATTTATTTTAAACATTGCATTGTATGGGCACAATAATCTACTTACACATTTTGGTGCATTAAAAATAGGTTATCACATTTATGCCTAAAACATCGTGAATATTTTCCAAGCAAAACAATGAACTCGGTTAATTAGTATTCAGATATGTAAATTTAGAGTTCGTATCGCTGTTGGAACTGAATATCTGGTAATTACCCGCCGATCATTATCGTTACAATTATTACGAAATAGCCATGAAGAGTACTTACTTGTGAACGAACGGCGATTTTACTTATTCCAATGCTGTAAATTAGTTTTCCGCTTTAGAAACACAATGGGCACAGAAACTAAACTGTCACAGTTTTAACTTTTAACACAAATTTATTGTGACATCACCACTCAGAAAACAACGATTAAAACACAATTACGAATGTCACAAGTCACACCACAATTTTATCATTCCTCCATGCGTGAATTTCACAATTAATATTAAAATATGCAATTACATGACATCACCTTAATTACCGCTAAAGAGTATTATTACAAATACAAACTACAACTGTATTACAACAATTCTCCCGTTTAAATTTATTCCGAACGATTCAAATGTCCAATAAAACGTTTAACACAGAATAAGCCTAAATATATTATTTAAATTCGTTTCACGTTTTTGAAACCTTATTTAAATTCCAACCGTCAATGTCAAACAAGTTTTCAAACTTAACGCAACATTTCACAGAGCACGAATCTCAAAAATTAACCGCAGTTGCGCAAGATGTTGATAATAAAATAAAAAAACACGTGAACCCCGAGTTACGTTAAACGTCAGTTTGACAGTTCGCGGATCGGGTGGCGCGGGCACGAGGCGCGGCGTTCGAAATTTTTGAATTTTTCTAGTAAGTGTTGTCCGTATTCGCGATGTCAACATGAAAACGTAAACAGAAACAAACGGGGCACGTTGAAACGCACACGAACGCCGCGCGGAAGGCCGCGATCGACTGAATAAGTTCTTTCTGGGTTCTGAATGGAAGCGGCAGTTAACAACATTAGAATCACTATCGCCGCGTGACAGCTAAGTGGGGGGTTACCGAGTGTAGAATGTACAGGATGAACTCGGATGCAATAACTAACACACGAATAATATGTTACAACTCTCAAAAAGTTACTAAACTGTTGAGGAACGCTAAAAATACAACGTGCTTCATTACTAGTGCAGCGGCTAAGTGCAGTCGGCTGGTGTAAATAAAATAAAAGTTATTTTCATTCGTAGTGATTAAATATAATATGAAAACGAGAGCTAAACAATAACCAATTGCACTTTTTTTATAACTTCGGGATTGTTTTTATTGTTTTTTTATGATTCGATTTTACGATAGGTACAATTTACAGGTTATTTGTTTTATGAAGTTTTTCTAAGAAAGTTCAGTGTTAATTTTTATTTTTTAATAATTAAGTCGATACTCTTTTATTTGAATTGTAATTAATACTAATGTCTGAGCACCCGATGAGAAACTATTATTTGATTAATATGTTTCTTTTTTGGGTGATACGAAATGACCGGAAATCTATCACAACGCATATTCATTGGCTATTGTAAACACATGTTCACCAAAACCTGTGACGTTATGAAGTAAGTTCGTTTTAAAAAACGTATTTCTCTTTATGTTTCATACATTTTCGAGAAACTTTACCGAACAATTAAATATTCTAATTTTTATCGCGTGTAAGAAAACATTTTTTTTATCAAATTTCCCGTAGCGCTAAACTTCCTAATTGAAAATGTGCTTACCTGCAATATAGGATTGAAAAATAATTTCGCAATAAATTATTGTAACAATTATTTTAACATTATTCAACTAGTAAGTTGACATAATTCTAGATTCTACATCAAACATGTATTTTTGTTAACCAATTCAATAATAATTTTGGATCAACAAACAAAACAAAACAATTATAGTATCATGCCATTTTCCTCTGGGGATAAGCAGAGAGGATAGAACGCCACTTAAGTCTGTCTTTGCATCCAGACTTCCCTTTTTTATACACTCATACATACATACATCCTTTCAAGCCCGCCCGACGATTATTCTGACTTTTGACATGTATTACAAGTATTTGTTGAATTTGTTCATTCCATGTCTTTCTCGATCTTCCTCGATTTCTGCACACATCAAAAATCACGTCGTGAATCATTTGAGCGGTTCTTTCGCCGTCCATTCGCTCTACATGTTCGAACCAAGGCAGCACTCTTTTCTTGATTTTGTCGATAATGCTTGTCTCAGCCTTACATTAATGCACGGATCTTGACATTTTACGAGAGCTTAAATTATCATTTTAAATATAAACATATTCTCAAAAAATTTCTCCCTTTCTGTTGAAATAAATTTTAATATGAATTACTCCCTAGGAAGGAAATCCAGCCAGTCTGCAAGCATTTGGACATATTCAAACATTGTTAAATATATAATTATTTAAGTGACTTCGAACATAAATATTATTTTTTTTCTATACTAAAACCTACTCAGTCTTCCGTGAGACTCGTCACCATTCTAAATATAATTATGTTTTTGGTTGACTTATCGCATCTGCTGGCGTATTTTTTTAGTGGCATATGCACCAATAGATGCAAAAAAGTAAGAAGCCGCATATTTAGTCATGTTTAAAGTGCACAAGAATATCTAGAATTTGCAAGGTATATTTTTGTCGGCCTCGTGGTGTAGTGGCCAGCACGTTAGCCTACCATGCAAGAGGCCTCGTTTTCTATTCCCGACATGGTTGACACAAAATATTAATTTAAAATTGTGTTTTTACACTTGAATATATCACAGTTCCTGGACTGACACTTGAAGCGAAAAAATGATCTTCTTACCTTTATGTAACAAAAATGATCAAGATACGCTGCGATTGGTGAATCAATGCAGTGCCCTATGCGGAAAGGGAGTGAGGAAGAAGAAGAATGTATATTTTAATTAATTTATTGTTTTTTAGATTTATTATCCCAAACGTTATGCAATGTGCAAATGCAAATGTAAAAACGCTGGTTCTTTCGGGTTTGGTTTTGATGAGGCTCATTGGCACCCGGATGTTCTGTGTCGTAACTAAATACTTCAATTGACCCTCGTCACCTGATACGACGCTAAAAAACAGTGAGTATTAATAGAAAATTTACCCTCTACAAAAATTGATTTATTTTAAAGACCTCCAATTCATTTTATTATTATTAATAATATGGAAAAAATACATGGTACCAACAATTTTTTAGCAGGTCGACTACCGGTTAAACATTAACTTTTCTAATCCTGCTGAAAGTATGCAGTATCATGGAATAAACTCTCTTAAAAATCGAAGAATAATGTTAGACCAGTTATTTTTATTCAAATTATTAATAATAAAATTGATTCCCCTAACCTACTTGAAAGACTTTCATTTCGTGTGCCATCTAGACCGACAAGATAAAATTTTCTGTTTTATACTGAAAACGCGTCGACAAACTATTTTAAACAATCTACAATACCTAGAATATGCGACCAATATAACAATAAATTTACCGAGGCTGATATTTTTTATGACAATGTATGTAAATTTAAGTAAAAAATTATAGAAATTTTGAGAGAAGCAGATATTTAACTTTATTATTATATTCAAATTTTTTCATTTCGTTTCTTTTACATTTATTATATTAAACATAATTTAAATTATTGTATTAAGTGTAAACAACTTTTTTGGTGTGTGCATGAGTTTCTTACACTAATATACAAAGAAATTGGCAATATATGAGTACATACTGTTTGTTTACTTAATAAACAAATAAAATTTCGAAATAAAGCACCTAAGAGGTGCTTGACAAAGTGGTTTAAATTCAACATAATATTTAAGCAAAACTTTTCAACTATTCAGTTTATTTTATCTTAGCATGCTACAGAATTATTTAGAAAAAGGGATGGTTTTATTTTTTTTCCGAAACATCACTTCACTCTTACAGTTTTTCACTTCTGCAAGAGTATTCTATGCCATGAGGCTTGTAACCGCAAATGCACGTTCACCAAATGCAGTGCGCTAGTTGCACACAGTTATAATAACTTTTCCTATGCCCGTAGTTATAGCTGATATAAGTGAAAGCATCTCTCTGGAAAGCTTGGTTCTTTTAGATATTCCAGAACAGATTTAAGGAGGGACGCTTGTGATTTATGTATATATAAGCCAACAGTGTTTATATTCAATATTGTGGAAAACGTATCTAGTGTAATTCCTAAAAAAATGCAGTAGTAACTGTAGATTCCAAAAAAAAGTCACACTACCTCGTTTAATACGGAAATTGGTTTATTTTTTTAAACGTAAATAAACTTTTGTTTTTTTAATGTAGAATTTTGATAAAACTTGACATCAGTAATAACATTACGAAAAACATTTTTGAAATTTCAAGAAATTGTCTTCTAAAAAATAAATTAATTTACTTCTCTGTTATTAACTGTTAAAGGGCGAGGAGGGGGTAACGGCGCGGCGGTGGTAATTCTTTCGCTCGCGGTTATCTAGAATCGTTTTACCACAAGCAAAAGACGGAATATTCTGAAGTTCAGACTTTTGAAAAAAAAAACATATCACCTTTTCTATAATTTAGCCCTGTTATAGAAAAATAAATTTAAAATCAAGAATACGCCGGTCATTTTACGTGCGTGTGACCTCCCTTACGTCCAATACCGAGTGAAACTTTTACACAAGCACCGGCCACAGAACAGCGTCTCTGTCTACCATGTAATGAGTTATATCTTTGTACTCTCTCTTATACGGATTTATTGTTCTTTTGTCGTTACATTCATTCTTCGCATGGAAAGGATAAATATTTTTTTATAAAAATCCAGCTTATTTAAACAAATTTTACTTTCCTGATCCGGTGTGAAAATGACAATTTTAGAATTACCAAAAATACAACTTTATTATTTTTAAAAAGATATATCAAGTCTTGTACCGTATGTAGACTAGTGAGACGTTTATGAATAAAAAAAAATATAGGAACTAGGAATACTCTTTTACTATTTAATTCATACATAATATTATTCACATATTTTAATGAATTTAACTCTTATCTAGTTGAAGCCTATCAAAACGGCCTTGACATCCCAAATACTCTTAACAAGGGGTCATGTAGTATTTTTTTATAATAGCTTGATCAATAAAACGTATTTAATTGTACAATTTTATCAAACAGTTCAAAGTACTATTAATGTTTAATTCGGACAGGGGACCCGATCTATTATAACTAAGCTTCTCATTTTATATATAACTATTAAACTCTCTTCATAATTTTTATCATATTATTTCATAATAAATTGAATTGCGAAAGTAAAAATAATCCATTATTCAAACAAACCTATTACTAAACTTATAGAAAGTAACACCTACCTAACTACAGTGGGTTCGAATGTTTAAGAAGCGTATATTGATGTGTTAGTGTCTGTCGGTGAACCAAGTAAACATACATTTTTTGCTTGTGTAAGCATTTAAATGATTTATTTGAAAAGTTTTTGCTTCGCACACATAAACAAGTTTATTAAAGATTTAAATGGACCATACATAACATTATAAAAACACTTTTTTTTACTATCGGTGACTTGCAGTTCGACCAATACCATGAAGCGATTGACCGTTGCTGCGCAGTAATTGTTCAGTCTCAAATGCATTGGTGAAATCATGTCTATTGTAGACTTCGGACGGCCTATACAGACACGTCAATGCAAGCCTGTTCGTGTGTGTTTGTTGGTCTCAATGCGTTTTCTATATAATTTTATGGCCCTGTGATGTTGATAAATATTGATTTTTTTAAATAATAAATACAAAAATTTTAGTCCCAGTATAAAAAACCCACTCCTTAAAACGGTTTTTAAAATTATTTTTTTAAATAATCGAATAGTTTATTTCCAAACCTCGCTATCTCTTTATGACCGCCATGGTGAGATAGCGGGTTAAGGAAATAGATCATTCAATTATTTGTTACGGTAAGGCAAGATCTTTTACTTGAACGCTTTAGGTGTTCAACCCATCACAATAAGGAAATTCAGTGCTATGTGAAATTGAATATAAAAATATTTTTTTAACAGCGGTAAAAATTAGTGCATTTTATTGTGCGGCAAAGTTTCTCTAAAATGTATGAAAAAAATTATAAAAATTATTTAGTTTTTATGACGTCACAAGTTGTTTTCAAAGTAAATCAAAGAATGATCAAAGAAGAAGTGTTGTGATAGATTTCCAGTTTCCGGAAGGTCAACCCACCAATCAGGACGACTCCTCGAAGAGAACCAGGTCACGCGCGGAGTAATTTAAAATTTACAAAACTTTAAAATTTCGTAGCGATAATAATACGATATATAAAAAAAAGTTTTTGCTCGGCTTAATAACAGCCTTTTAACAAACATAAAACATAAGGAAAACCTCAGAACTTCCTCAGAAAGTAATGAAGTACCAATTCATTATGTAAAAGAGGATAATGATAATATGTAAGTAGTAGACATTAAATTCAAATATTTATTTTTTACAGTGAAAACAACCCGAAAACTTAAAATAAGATCATTTTCTACCATATGGGGTTCAGGATAGGGAGGGTCTCATGTTTTTTTTCAAATTAGGATTTAAATATCAATTTGTTGCAACAGAGAGGCAAAACATTTTTAAGAAGGGAATACGGAAGTCTAGGCATTTACAGGGCTTTTGACCTGTTCTTGGCTGGTTAAAGTGGCCACTTTACACACTGTAACATTCCCCACCCTGCCCATGTTTCAACATTCACATTCCCTCAACTCTTCAACGTGTTGACTTTTGCGAAGTAAAAGAGCTGAAATCTTTATCGTGTGGGTGAGATTCATCTGGCTGAACCAATTTACCTACTAGACAACGCCTGAAAACAGATTACTAATATTTATACTTCTTATTTTACCAGTTTTTTTGATAATTTGAAATAAACTGACTTTAAGAAAAATCTTGATTATTTCCATATTTAAATTAATTGCATCAGAGAGGGAAAACATTTTTAAGATGGAAATATGGAAGTCAAGGTATTTACAGGGCTTATGACCTGTCATTGGATGGTTTAAGTTTTCCCTGCTGCAACAAATAATATCTATATTACTTTCCTAAGGAGGAGATCCAGCCTGTCTGAAAACATTTGCACGCACAAAAAACACTGTTAGATTAAAATGATTTAATATATGAATGAAGATAGTAAAATGTATCTTTCTCTGTCGGCAAATGCTCAAAATACAATGTTTGTACTATTCTACAACATTCCTAAGTCAGGCGCCACACAGCTATCTCTCTCGCACCTTCAGCTCGATAGTATGTATTATGTGTCTGTGTGTGTCGCGCACTATACACTTCACACACACGCAAACACTTGGACAAAGTATTGAAACAGTAAATAAATTCAAGTTGTCAACAATGTCAACACATCACAACTTGAGGAAAAGTATTGACATTCCGATACTTAAATGAACGACACTCTCTCTTTTATAAATCGACAAACGCATCATGTACACACGTGCATACTTTTTTTTTATTTAATAAAAAAAGTAATAAATTTTTCCTAACTAATTGATTTTCGTAATAATTTCTGAAATTATTTTATAACGTCCCTTACTCTTTTTTTGTGTTATTTGATTTTTATTTGTGTATAATAAAGAATAATTATTTACAATACTTTTTTAAAAAAACCTTTTATTTGCTACATATTTATAACATATTTCTGTCAAAGAGGATTCGTCTACTTCTCCATTAAAGTGTACAACCTACTTCCATTGTCCACAAGGACAAGTAGTAAATACTGTCACTCTAAAATTGCCATTAAAAAATGGATGATGAAGGTGGGATGTGCACGGATTGATGAGTGGATCAGGCCAAATAGGAAGAAATATGTATTTATTTATAGTGCTTTTATTACTGAGATTTGTGTCTTTTTACTATGTTTAATATGTATTTATTTTATATTTATTTGTTCACATTCATAGGTTTATTGTGCATTATTTGAGACATAAGTCCCAACTCCGTATGACTAAAAGTCCAGTGTTAAGATGGGACGAGCAATTAATTGACACAGACACATGAGTATATCACCACAAATATAGGATCAGATTCTTCATCGGTATATACTGAGACGGTATAAACTATATCGATATTTATGTACGAAAGTGTGCATATTTGTATGAAAATTCAAAATGTCTTCGTCGGTAAGCGGTAATTGAACATGTTTAAAAAAAAAATGTAAATATATTCAATTTTTTAGACTGAAAACTTAAATTTACTTTGTAGATTAAAATTGAAGATAAATTTTAACTTCTTGTTATAATCGAGGCCCTGAAACATAAAATTAGATATTATGATTTGATTATGTTTAATAATGCGTGTTTTTTTTTTAAACGTCGCCCTCCCTCAGTGAGAGAATATTATCATTAATGCAAAAAAAGGAATTTAATGTAATTTGTCGGCCTCGTGGTGTATTGGTCAGCGCATTTGCCTACCACGCAAGAGGTCACTGGTTTGATTCCCGACATGGTTGATATAAAATAAATATTTTATGTCGGGTTTTTTTACACTAGAATATCTGGACTAGCACCTAAAGCGTAAGACTTATCATCTTACCTTCAAGTAACAAAAAAATTATCAAGGTACGCTATGATTGGTGGACCAATGCAGTTCCCTATGAATGAAAAGGTAATGATGGTGATGATGATGATGATGATGATGATGATGATGATGATGATGATGATGATGATGATGATGATGATGATGATGATGATGATGATGATGATGATGATGATGATGATGATGATGATGATGATGATGATGATGATGATGATGATAATAAGTTATTCATAAATTTTAAAAGAACAAATAAATATATATTAGAACTAAATATTAATTTTTGATTATGCAGCCAACAATCTATTAAGATATACTCGAACAAGAGAAAATCAATATGCAATAACACTGACTAACCTAGTGTTGAATTCGTCCATGCGCTCTGTAGCAGCAATACATGATGTAATCTAGCTCCTGTCTGTTATCTGTTATTAAATTAAATAATATTTTTTATCGAGAAACTTGAATCCCAACTGTCAATGCGCTATGTAGCTGCAAGACGTGTTGGAATATTGTAAAACGCCCTTGAGGTGATTTTCACAAAAATGGTGCTGTATAAATTATCCACAATAATAGTCAAATACCTTCGCATGGTGCTGACTAGGTGCTTTTTGCCAGATCATTATTTTATTTATTTTATTTTATTTTATTTTAATAACAAAAACGGCAAATCTGCCTTTTACAAAAATTAATAATACTAAAATATATGGCTCAATTTTTTTATTTTATTTGAAAACATAAATTTTCAATGTATTTCAACAGAGAGGGAAAACATTTTTGAGAAGGGAATATGGAAGTCTAGGCATTTACAGGGCTTATGACCTGTCATTGGCTGGTTTCAGTGGCCACTTTCCACACCGTGTAACATTCACCATTCTGCCTATGTTTGAACATCCACATTTCCTCAACTCTTCCGTCTGTTGACTTTTGTGAAGTAAAAGAGCTGAAACCTTTTTCACGTGGGTGAGATTCATCCGGCTGAACCAAAAAACCTATTAGGCAACGCCTGAACACAATTATTCATTTTTTATACTTCTTCTTTTACCAGGTAGTAATTCAACAATGTTTGATTATGTCCAAATGCTTGCAGACTGGCTGGATTTCCTCCCTAGGGAGTTGTTTATTTTTAAATTTATTTCAACAGAGAGGAAAAACATTTTTGAGAAGGAAATATGGAAGTCTAGGCATTTACAGGGCTTATGACCTGTCATTGGCTGGTTTAAGTGACCACTTTAATTACTGTGTAACATTTTGTTACCCAAGATTTATTAAAAAAATTAAAACTAAAAATTATACAACATATTCAGTAGAAAGTTTAAACAATTCAAGAATAAATATAAAAAACAAATTAAAAAATAAAATATTTTGAAGTAATATAACAAGAAAATCATAAGTACTGTTTCATACAGCTGGGCAAAGTGAGCAAAAAATTGTATATATTATGAAATGCATAAATACATAAATATAATAACTATTCAACATCTTTAAAAGTGTTCAAAAGGTTTGTTCTATATGAACAATACCCTACACTAAATATATCCGATACGTGGGAATAACTTCTGTTGAGTTCATGAAGTCTGTTTAATAAGGCATTACAAGTATACACTGTCCGTGAATTGTTGCTACAAAACGGTGGCACCTGTCCAGTCATTCTTCATTATGCTCATCTTCCGGCCGACGACGACGTTCATTGCGTAGAGCACATTTGGCCAACCCACGATAAGGCTCGGGCCTGTTAGGGCTGTCTCAACTCTAGCTTTGCCAATTCATAAGCTGCCTCCTTGCCAACAAGTTTTTAGTGTACATGTACCCAAATAAGTGTTATTGCTTTTGAATTGTTTTATAGTGTCAATATTTTTTATTCTTTGTAATTTATTAAAATTATTTTTTCCCGTGAAGGAAAAATGATTTTATTTAAATGTTGGACTGAGAATTTAATGAGACCTCAATGGTTTTCCATAATGTTTTGCTTTATAGGCCGTATTCACCGATAAAATTTGAATGTTTTCAGCAGGCCGCTCTCAGGTAAAAATCATGATTTAAGAAATCATGTGGCGATAAATCCGCCTCGTCCTCGCAGTGATTGGCGCATTCAGCTACCATTCTTAAAGTCTTGGTTTGAAAAAAAAATAAGTAGAAAATATTTATTTTAAATGTGGTTAAAACTGTAATATTTTATTGTTCCTTCACGGGACCTTAAGCGTTAAGACTGAATACCTTAGCTTCATGTAACAGATGATCAAAATAAACTGCATTCGGTTTACAAATGCAGTGTCCTATGCACCACTGAATACGAAAAGGGGGATAATTGAAGTAGCCAGCCATAGAAAAGTGAAACAGAGATACTAGCACTTAAGTGAGAAGAGTGAATACGTAAAAGTCAAATCTGCAAAACAGTTAGAAAATTTTTACTTTGACAAATGATGAATAGTTTACACATTCGTTTTCCTTATAATTAAAAAAAAAAAAAAATTATGTATTTGACCAGATTTAAGGATTTTTAAGTTAACCTTAGATGTGCAATATGTGCATTTTGCACAGCCAGCCCTAGTAAAACTCTAATTTATGTTGCGAACATATTATTTTGTATTTACATTATGGTACTTAATTGTAAAGAATGGCTTAATTAATTTGTTATAATGACTTTCAAAATAATTTAATTATGTTTCTAAGGAATTTTGGTGATTTTTTAAGTCTAGCTGATCACAAAACCTTAAATATGCATTTTGAATGATACATCATTCAAACATTGAATGTATAAGGTGACATTCTGTATAAAAAAATATTTTTAAACGAATGAATTTATAAAATTAAAATACTTATGTAATTATCCACTTTAATTTATTTTAGCAAACTAGATTTCTGGAGGCATTAATCTTCTCATCAACATGTATTCCGTGAGATTTTCTTAGTGCTGAGGGTGTTTTCTGCAAATTGAGAAATACCGTTTTTGTGATGACCACTATTTTCGGAAGGTGATTATAACTATTTTTTGTATTAAAGAGGCCTGACTCCTTTTAGTAGAACATAGAATTGACCTTACTAATTAAAAAAAAAAATCCTCACTGCTTTCTGCATAACTACATTTGACTATAAATTAAAGCATTAACTTGAAGAGATGGATAGTTCAGAAATCGATATACAGATAAGTCGCTAAGTGTTTTTTTACAATTATTAGCATTACATAAGTTTAAAGTCGATTCTAAAATGTTTATATGATATTTAAATTCGCTGCGCCTTTCCAAAAAAAAGTTGCAGTGTTCTTTAAGATTATAAAACGGGCTCCATAAAACCGGCATCTTGTTTTTGTCTCTTTTTTTTCATTCATCCAGAGTGGGTTTTGTAACTCTACAATATAATAGTTTCAAAGCCAAGTCAATAAAAAAATAGCAGATGCATTGACTTAGCATCATTCGTCAATCAGCAGATGTGGAAGATTCAAGATCTTTTTGTTATTTTTGCCTTTGTTTCCCAAACTTCAGAAGAAACAGATGTCAAAATACATTTGCCAATTGGCACTCAGCATATTGAACTAACATAATATTGTAATGTATTAGTTCAAAGCACTCTAACAATAATTAAATTAAAGATAACGTCTCTTAATACTGCCGGCATATGAAAAAGGGCGTATCTTTCATTTCTCAAAACAAAACAAATTTAGTTTTTAAAAAAGAAATATGAAGAAGAATGAGCGTTTATTCAATAAATAATTAAGTTACTCGCTTTCTTCTTGTTATAGCTAAGTCCATATGGCCTAATAGCATAACTTGTTTTTAAAAATATCCGCATCTTGTATAACTGGGTGTTGTGGTGTATTTTTCATAACCTCCTTTCATATCCCCTCTATCCCACCTGCTGACAAGCCTCTAAATAGAGGCTTAGTGGGTTAATCCTTTTTTTTTTTAAATAAAAAAATAAATAAAAATTACTGATTATAAATATTATATTTTTAATAATTTCTCCTTCAAATCAATGACAGTTTCAGTTTTTTATTTAGATTGCTGGCTGTCTAGATTGTTGAGTTGCAGACTTATTTTTTTGTAAAAATAGGGATTTAACCAAATACTCAATTTTTTAGGGCCAGTTTTAACGAGTGGTAAATAATTAGAAAATGATATCAAGTGGGTTTTAAACTCAGAGTAATAATGCGTGAACTTATAGAGAATCCATATCACTATGTTTCATAGAACGCAAGCGATGTTGGTTTTTTGCTTAGCAACAAATTGGTGGCCACTTTGTTTTTTTTTGACAACATAAACATAACGGTTCAGATGCTTTTGTAGCTGCGCTTGGCTTTGTTTGTAAATAACTAAGATATTTACGTTATAATAAATAAAATTCGACTATGGTGAATTGCAGTATGTTTGGTTGCAGCAGTAGGAGCGTCAAAAGTGTTAAAGGAGTCAGTCATCACAGGTAATTGATTCCGAATATTTTTCAATGGTTTACATTGATTTTTTAGCATTTATTGTCCCAAGTCGTGTATTTTGTTGCTTAAAAACTTTCCTTATATCAACATATTTACTTCAGATACTATTTTTTTTCAATTTAGGAGATTCATTTGTGAATTAAAGTATGTTTACTGTTGATGATGACAGTTGATTACGGGCAGTATGTCGGGGCCGCACTAGGCATCCGTATAAAGTTTGAGTTTTTATCCAGTAGAGCAATGTTAACCTTGAAATAGCATCTCAAATGACGTGTTCAATTTTCATGCCGCTACGACTCGCCGTTTCGGAGATATGACGGACAAACAAACAAACTTAACACAGGACTTTGGTCCCATGCAGTTGGAATTTATGTCTCAATAAATGTATCATAAGTATATTGTGAATAAAATGAATAAATAAATAAACAAACACATGTATTATCAGTTCCATAAAATAAATATAGGTGAATTATAGAAAAATAAATTGGACTAACCCTGCAATAATAAATACACAGGTACATATTTAAACGTATTAACAATGCAAATAAATATCCATTTGGCAATTCTCGACCTGAGTACGGCCCATTGCTTTGCTGCAAACTGTAGCTAACTTAATACCCAATAGTCATATAATGCTTTTCCTACGTTTGGGCTCCTCTATAGCTTGGCGCATTATTTCTCTGAGGTTTTAAACATCTGACCTCGGATTTGTATACAGTCATTGTCTAAAAAAAATGGACAAACTCAAAACATTTTTAATTATGGATTAATTTGCACAAATTTGGATGCTATAGGCAGAATAATGCGCGCACTTGTTGCGCGCACTTACATAGGTTCATTGGCACTGTGGTCATAGACAACAACACATCCTCGTCTCCCTATCTCTGGTCCTCACAATAGTATTCCCATCCGAATTACACCGCTATACTTAGGCGTAACTTTACGCCGAGTTTATGAGTAAGTCCTTAGTATGTAATCATTTATTTTACAACGATATGTATCTTAATTCGTTCATTTTGTCTCGTAAAAATATCTCTGCCTGATAAAAAGGCATTGATTAAATTATTGGCACCTTATTAACGATGAATTATTATTCAAAGTTCTGATTAGCATGATGTAAAGTGACGAAATAATGCAGGATTTAATAAGGCTAAGTGACACAGATACGAAGCTAATGCTTTTGCATAACTTCTAATGCATTATTAATTTTATACTGAATTCCTAAGCCATTAACATATTGATGGTTCTAACGAAAAAAATAGTGATGTACAAATCTGCCGCTTCATATTCTTAGTAAATTTCTCTTGGTAGAACAGTTGTGGTACTGAGGAAGTTCAGCGCAACAAAAATGTTTTCTTACACGCGGTAAAAACAAAAGCGTTTAATTGGACGGCGAAGTTTCTGGAAAATGAATGTAAAATTTAGCTACTTTAAATCGCCATGCATTCTGGTGAACACGTGTTCACGCGAGTGAATTTCGGAAACAATGATTTTAATTTTATTTAACTTTACTGCTTTCATTGCCTCTTTCACTGTAAGTTTGACATCTTATATGGAGGGCTTATATCAGATATTGTCATTTTACCTCTTGACAATTTTCAATATTTATTTTAAGTAGTATTTTCTGGAGATAGTAAATTAAGAACACCCAGCTGAACGGTAAAAGAGAGGCGCCGCACGCTGTTTAATTGTTTTTTTTTTTTTTTTGTGGAATTAAGATATTTATCTCGTAACCCGGGCTTATCGCAGCTCGATTTTCTTTTTCAGGATTCGTACCTGAGAGTAGCCATCGAGTGTAAGATACTCGAACAGGGTTCTAGTGTTTCCAATGGGTTATTTTAGAATGTTACCATTTCTGTTTTAATACTACGTACTTTATTATTGTATTGGTCGATGGACATGTATGTGAATTTTTTTTTGTCCAATTTATTTTACTTTAATATTGCTACATGTTCCTACAGATACATTATTTATAACATTCTATCATTTTAATGCTTAACTGCCTGTGATAAAATTGTAGCGTAAGTGTCCAAGGTCCGATCACAGTAACCACTGAAGTATTTGATGATTTTCGACAATATCAAATAAAATTCACAAGTTATTTCTGCAAATAGAGTCGGCTAAAAATATTGAGGAAACGGGCGGTCTTTTATTCTTTACCATAAAGTTAGATAAAAAAGTAAAAATTTAATTCTTATTCGTATTTTCAACTACGAAATAAATATACTTATTTGAAATGGGATATTTTCTTCTTTTTCATAATTTTTTGTGATACCTCTTAGAACGTTTTTTACTGAATTCTTTACAAATTGGCATTTAACATGTAAAATAAACATGACAATATGTCTTTCGTTTATTTTCAGATCACAGTAGATCATTTTTTTGTGTTTACAACTTTTTCTTTATTTTGAGATGATCTTCGTTTCTGACCAAAATCTTTGCAGTTTTCCCCGTCAGATTAACATTTTCTGAATGCTTTTCTAACTGTGGTTTAATTAATTATGCTCGTTTCCTTGACCTCAATCCTGGTACTCGATCAACAATAACATTTTGCCTGGTTTAACCTCAACTAGTTAATGCTTCAGGTAACCAACGAAATGTGTTTTTGACAAAATAGCTAAGACCCGTTAATAGCTAGTCGTCTTCAGAATATTCCTCATAAAGTGGAGTTAAAGTAGTGAGTAATTGATTTTATGATTCAGAAAGTGTGATGTGATTTGTCTTTGACATGTAATCAGTATTAGATTATTATTTATTTTTTGACACTTTATATACATATACAATATATATACGTATAAGGGTAAAAGCTCAACCAACTTTCGGGCGTCTACAGGAGTGCCTCAAGAGTCAGTACTCGGACCACTCCTCTATCTCCTTTACACTAAAGATATAGAGAACATTATCAAAGAATGTGGATTGTGGTTTCGCTGCTATGCAGATGATACACAGATTTATTTTTGTTGCAAACCAGGCGAGAGAAGTGTGCTTGTCAATTTAATTAATAAATGCATCGATAAAATAGAAAACTGGATGGCTGAAAACAGACTAACATTAAACCCATCAAAAACGGAAAAACTATGGGTGGCTTCAGCCAGGCGACAGAATTTGATCCAGGATTCGGCCCTACCCAATGTAGGGAGTACCGCTTTACCCACCGTTAAACTACAGGAGTTTTACTTAAATCTGACCTTTTTCTTGACGCTCAAATTAGTAGAACGATAAGTTCATGCTTCTACCAGCTGAGACAAATTAAATGCATACGCAAAAATTTGCCGGTTGATGCCGCCCGTCAATTGATAAATGCGTTTGTAGTGTCTGGAGTCGATTATTGTAATGGTATCTATGCAGGTCTACCAATGAACAAAATGACTCGCCTACAATCTGTATTGAATGCAGCAGCGAGACTTATTTTCGGAATCTCTAAGTTCAGTCATATCACTTCACTACTTCGGGAACTACATTGGCAACGTTTTTCACAGAGGGTCGAATACAAACTCTGTTGGCTTATGTATAAGTCACTGCACAACTCTGCTCCGGAATATCTAAGGGAACTATGCATTCCAGATGAACTAGCTGACAGGCGTCTCACGCTTAGATCAGCTACGTCTACGGTGAGAGGAAAAGTTATTATACACAGTGCACTAAATTTAGTGCGCTGTTTGCGTACAGGTCCAATATTTCACTTAATGTTATCAAATGTTTGTACATAAACACTTACCGACTTTTTTATTTCTATCGGTTTCGAGACGTACCCGTTTACGTACGTCGTGTTTACCAGTTAAAGTGCAATTCTTGTCCTTCAGTTTACGTTGGAAGACCATAAAGAAATTTTGTAATTCGAGAACTTATTTATGAGGTGTTTACTCAAAAAAAAATCTCCGAATTCGCAAATCACCTTATCAATTTTAATCATGACTTTAAGAAAGATACGGGAGATAAAATCTTACATGTAAATAATGAAGGGTTAAAAGTAAATTGTGTGGAAATATTCCACATTAGGAAAGCTTTAAAAAATAATGTTACTTTGATCAATAATCAAACAACCTTTCCATATAGCCTTCATTATCTCTCTCTTTTTTTGACTATTTCTGCCACAACATAAAATATTTTCATAACCTAATTAGTGCGTGTTTGTCCCAATCAGTGCTTATTAAAATGCATTTCGTGTTGGTTTTATATTTTTGTGCAACTACTATGGTGAATGTGTATACTGGGTTTTGCATGTTGGTTTAATTGGTGTCCTGACGAATACACGGGTACTTCTCGAAACCTGTAGAGATAGAAAAGTCGGTAAGTGGTGAAATCAAATATTGGATAACATTAAGTGAAACGTTTGACCACAAAGTTAATCTACAATATTTTGAGTTTGTCCAAATGTTTCTAGATAAGGACCGGATTCAACTCCCTGGGGAGCAGTTAACATTAACATATTACAACAGTTGATCAATCCACCTGGTCCATGAAGAAGTTTAAAATTTGAAAAAATAATATTTTCAGTCGTTGCCTAGTACTCGTATGTAGGTGAAATAATTCAATCAGATAAATCTCACCCTCATAAATAAAGGTTTCAGCTCTTTAAATTCACAAACATCAACAGATGAAAAAATTGAAGGAATATAGATGTTCAAATATGGGCAGAATGGTGTGAGCGGATTCATCTCTTAATTTAATCTTATAATCTCATTAATAATATACAATATTTCCATTTGTGTTCACGTAGGTACTGTTTGGCAGCTATTGGGGCACTAAAGTTATCATATATTGATAGTTGAAAAAAACCATAGGGATGTAACACACCTCTAGCATATAATACAAAAAATTCAGTCATCGTGTGATCACTGTGACCGTAGCTGCGGTGCTATTCTGAACCGCTCTCGGGGCCGTAGAAAATACATTTATAAGCTATTTACATACAAAGTACGCGCGATAAAATTGTTTTTTACGGCCACGAGAGCGGTTCAGAATAGCACCGCTGGGCACTTAAATGTCAACTACGCATTTTACTTTAGAGTCTCTCATCCCCATTATTTTATTTATTGAACGGCACAAATGCGGTCCATAAAAATATTTTATGAACTTTGCTAAAGTGCGCGTGACAACGTTTTCAAATAGAATATTCCAGTTCGCCTTCTAACACCAACGACAGGCAACTAACATATTATTAACGTATATTAAACATTCGAACGCACCGCACCTTTTACAATGTATTATAATACAAGAGTAATACATTTTATGAACAAGAAAAGAAAGAGAACGCTCGTCATTCCATCATCGTGTCATCCATCAAGCGTCACGTCATCCAAGAAGGTGCGCGGATGATGCACGGCCTGGAGAAGTGAGGACTTCAGATTAAACACTCCTTTTTACTCCGGTCACGTAATCATTCGGAAGATGCATATCTCATCACAGACACCTAATGCATAACAAATAAACCAACATTTCTTTGTATGGGTGGGGTTGGCATTTTATACGTTTTAATTATTATGTAATATGTGTATTAGGTACAGGTACAATGTGTTCACGTAATACATATAGTTTATTGTAATTCCCTTAGCACTCAGTGGTGCATGAGGCAATGCATTTGTACACCAATCACAGCATATCTTTTACACTATTACTTCTGTTCACCCTACTTCATATTTCTAACGCTCCTACTTCTCCGTGAAAATTTCAACGGCCATAATAAGTCATCGGCCTCGTGGTGTAGTGGTCAGCGCATTTGCCTACCATGCAAAAAGTCTCTGGTTCGATTCCTGACAGTTGACGTGAAATATTTATTTTAAAAGTGTTTTTTCACTAGAATATTTCATAGTCCCTGGACTGATACCTGAGGCGTAAGACTGATCATCTTACCTTGATGTAACAAAAATGATCATGGGACGCGATTGGTGTACCAATACAGTGCCTAATAGGTGCGGAAAGGGAATGATTCAATTCAATTTTTTTTATATAACATATACATTATAAACATACATTCAATACGTACATCTTATAAAAAAGAAAAAATACATGAAAGAGACTCATCATGTCAAAGTAGTAGGAGAATCCTGCTTCGGAAAACCCCTTCGGATACATGGAACAGATCAATATTCAGAGCGATATTGTTCAGCATAGCGGTAGCCCTTCCAACAGGCATATTCATCGGCAGGTTGGTTCTGTATTTCGGAATATGAAACAATCTATGCTGACGCTGTCTTCGGTAATTATCAGGAACATACAAACCAATGCTCATCATAATCTCAGGATAATCGACAATACCGCGCAACAATCGATAAAAATGTGTGGTCAAATACACATTCCTTCTAGTCTCTAAACTGATCATCTGTTCATAATTTATTTACCTCTTCGTACATATTCTTCTTCCATTCACAGTAATTCCTCCTTCGTCTTGAACTCACGTAACCATTTTTTTTTCTCTCTTTTTTTATTAAATGTAAACTAAATGTTTGAGTTTGCTGTTTACCATATTGATGTGCTAAATATTTGTTTTCAATATAATTATGTGTCTATGTTTTTAATCCTATATAATATCTGTGGTGATATGATTGCTCGTCCTCAACACAGGACTTTTGCCCCCACAGAGTTGGGACTTATGTCTAAAAAAATGTGTAATTAATTGTTTATAAGTAAATAAATAAATATAAACAAAAATATAGCGTCCATGCGGCTCGACTGTCGAATTATCTCCTTCCAATATCAAATGACTTCTGAAGAAACATCTCTCCTCTCTTCCTTAATTTCTCATATTTTTGTGATGACACTCTAGCTACCTATACAGGGTGTTCTTTAAACTCTGTCACATCCGAAACAAAGATGATCAGTATGGGTAAGAAGACATGTTAGCATACTTAAAATATTTAGAACAAATAAAATATTTGAAAAAACAAATGATTGCTTACTTCTGCATGGGAGAAGAGAGGGGAGCGCGGTCGCTCGGTTGTCGGCACATCAGACTCCCCCTCCCCCCTCCTCGTTTCTCCCCTCCAGAAGTAAGCAACTATTTGCATTTTTTAAAATATTATACGTCTTAAAAAAATATTTTAATGTGTCAATATGTCTTCTTGCTCATACTGATCATCGTAGTTTCAGATGTGACAGGGTTTAATAAACACCCTGTATAGATATTAATTTGTTTTTGACGAAAACCATCGATATCCTACAGAGCAATGAGATAGACCCAGCATCTTTAAGGTCTTTTAGCAACTTATTAATATCTTTCGTCCTTAGTTATGTTAGACGACGTTTGGTTTTTATAAAGTAAATAGCTACCTTAGTGTATAAGATAGCTACAACTTAAACCAATATTGCCTATTCTTTTGTTTTAAATATTGTTGACTCCCCTTCGTGCTGCTGCGGATGTCCTAACCAATCTTCTGAACACATCCTGTGGTCTTGTCCTTTTCGCCTTCTCTATGATTACCGAATGTAGCTTCTCGCTACTATCCGTGGCCCTGTTATAGGTCCTGTCGGATATACAGATCTGGTGGCTTCCAAAAAGAATTTCAAGGCTTTTAAAAAGTTTGGTAATCATTTCGGCGAATTGATCATGTCCGATCAATTTAATCCCAGTCAGTGAAGAATTCACTTCCCTCTTTTCTCAATCCAATGAAGTACATATTATGTGTTCTGGATTACTTTCTTCCAGCACAAATATGCTAAGGCTACCAGATTTCAGAGAGCTCCTTCGGACAGCTTTTCTATTTGACAACGAGCAAATTTTCCGTGTATGTGGGCACCGCCAAGGAGACTTATGTCCTCAGATGCGGTGTGCGGTATGTGGTGGGCAAGCTATACTGGTGCATTGTACCTTTTGTATATTTGTATTTGTGTGGGTGTGTGTTGTATGTGTCGGCGTGTTGCACGTTTCTACTTTGACCCTTTGAGAATCCATACTCCGCTCATGACCATTTTAAATTAAGTCGTTTGATACAAAATGCCTCCATAGTTTAGTTATTACGATTCTTATCACATCCTGACAGGAAGTGGGATCGATCCAACAGACGGCTGAATCATGTATGTAATCCATACTGCATTGGCCAGAGCCGGTACAAGCAATTAAAATAAACGATATTTTGGAGGAATTAGTTCACATCGGGATCTACCCTACAAACAAAAAAAAAGTTGCAGCTGTTTTAAATGTTAAACGGACAGGTTAAAAACCCAATGGTACATATAAATTACTTTAACTTTTCTAAAAATTAAAATGAGTTTGCTGAAATTGGGTGTGATTTTTATCAATAATGATTTCTGAAAAACAAAGGGTAAAACGTCATTAGTAAAAATATATTACAATAGGTAAAGTTACATATTGTTACTAATGACTTTTTACCCTTTGTTTTTCAGAAATCATAATTGACAAAAAAAACACACAAGAAGTATAGGACATTAAAAATAAAATGCTGAAACTCATTGAAATAGCATAATATCAACTCATAAGTTAACCCGAAAAAAATTGATAATGATCCTAAAGATAAAAATAACTGTTAAATAAAATAAATAAAATAAAATAAAAATAATTTACTTTCAGATGATTTTGAATTATCTATCCTTACCTCTGTTTTGTATAAATACATTAAACTCCTTAATAATGATACCAGTCGCGAAGATGTCGCGAAAGCGATGAAACCGGTCACTGGATATTCCAAATTTATGGATTGAAGTGTCACTCGTCTTTTATTTGTGTAATAAATAACTGTTTATTGTTTACTTTTTATCATGAGCACTTGACTAACTTACTACTCTGCTCAATGAATATTTTTCTTTCAATCATTGTTGGGTTTCTAGAATTCCAACCGTCTATGCTCTCTGTAGCTGCAGAATGTGTTGCAATCTAGCTTCTATTTGTAAACGATTTTGAAAAAACTAATAAAAAAAATTGATTGCGTAAATGGGGCTAGGTTTCGTATTGTCCTGTAGCTGCAAGACATGCTATAATCTAGCTGCAATCTGTTATTTAATTAAATTATAATTAGAAACGAGGAACTTGAATCCCAACCGTCCATGCGCTATGTAGCTGCAAGACGTGTTGGGATATTTATTGTACAGCGCCCTTAAGGGGATTTTTACAAAAATTGCGCTATTTATTTTTATTTTTGCAGTTCACAATGGAGTCCTGGTCCCGACCCTGATGTATGGGAGCGAAGTATGGACTTGAAAAACAGGGATGAAAGTAGGCTGAATGCTGTCGAAATGCGATCTCTCAGGCGAATGTGTGGTAAAACTATGCACGATAGATGCACAAATGTTGAGATCTGTACATTATGTAAGGCTGAGACAAGCATTCTCGACAAAATCAAGAAATGAGCTCTGCGCTGGTTTAGACATGTAAGGCGAATGGACAGTGAAAGAACGACCAAGAATAGCTAATGTTGATGGATGCAGAAATAGAGGAAGACCGAAAAAGACATGGCATGACCAAATCCAACAAATACTTGAAGATGGACATGTCGAAAGTCGGAATAATCGGCGCGCGTGCATCACAAGATGTATGAATGTAGAGGAAGCGAGATCTGTATGCAAAAAAAAAATATGAATCGGGTTGTAGTCCTGTGGCTAGTATCTCGGACTCACGGACCAAAGGTCCGTGGTTCGAATCCCACTCTACCCCAACTTAAGTTTAAAATATAATGCTCTCTGCTGGTCGCCGAGTAATAAAAAAATGTTTTTTTTTAAATCAATTTATACTCCGATTATCGGTATGCAGCAGGTCGTCTACATTGGACAGTGTAGGGTTAACATTATGCCTAAATTACCAATTAGAATCAAAATCTTTGTTGAAATATCTATCATTTCACAATAGTTTAAATTTACTGTACGTATAGTAAAACATATTTATATCTTATTATTTGGTCTTCTTAATTAAATTTTCAAACATCATTTTAATTAGTGGTCCTAGGCCGATAACCTGGTGCATTCCTTAAATATTATATTATTCCAAAACGGCCCTGCGTTCAATTACCTTGCAAAATGTTTCGCTTCCTGTGATTGATACGGGAGAGCCACAAAACTCAGCAAAACAAATGTCAAATACAAAACAATTGTTAAAAAGTAAACATGGTGATTTTTTATGTTATTTATTTTTTCAATATTGATAAATAGGTATAACAGATGATGTAGATAAGCTCTTTCATACAACATTCACCATTCTCACAATGCTTTAGCATCCATATTTTCTTCGATTTTCGATCTGGTGACTTTTGTAAAGTATAAAACCTTTACTGCTAATATTTTATTCGTACCCAGACCATTAAAGAATCCCGTTTTGTGGGTAAAATAGATCAATACGAATAATTTTGAATCAATGGCTACTCTCAAATAAAAACATTAAAAAAAAATTAGTGTAGATGAATCGATAATTTCAACTCGTAGTATAGTTTAGTTAGTTGACGCATTTATCTACCATGCTTGGAGTCCCTGGTTTGATTCGTTACAAGGTCAGAAATATATTTTTTAATGTGGTTTTACAGCCACTGCAATAATTATTCATAAAGCCACCTGAAGCTTAAAACTGTCACTTACCTGTAACAAACGATTAAAATACGCTGTCAGCGGTTTAGTTCCTTATGCATTTGAATGCGGATAATGGTTTGAAGAATACTTATTTTACCTGCTAGACAATGCCTGAAAATATTGTTCATTGTAAAACGGGTCCAAGAAGCAAAATTAAAATTGGTACATATGAAAATATTATTAATAATATATTATTCCACTAAATAGCTAATGCCCGAAAGGGCATTAGCTTTTTAGTGGAATAATCAAAACAAATAAATCTCATACACATCAATACATATAAGTTTCCATTATGCTCCTTCACAAGTCAACAGATGGAAGATGTGAAGGAATATGAATGTTTAAACAGCCAGAATAGTAAATTTTACGCAGAGTGTTTTATTTAGCGGCCTCGGTGGTGAAATGATGACTAAAATTAATACTACTATAATACGAGACTATAAATTTGACTATAAATTTGACTCTCGTACGGAAGTGTCTTTAGTTGGGCCTTGCTAATTGGCAGTAACAGGTCATAAGCCATGTAAATTCCTAGACTTCCATATTTTATATTTAAAAAAGTTCTCCGCACGTGGACAATACAATAGACTGGACAAAACAATAGACAGAACAATACAAATTAAACAGACTTCATGAACTCGGCAATAGTTATTCCCACGTATCTGATATATTTAGTGTAGGGTATTGTTCCTATAGAACTAACCTTTTGAACTTTTTCAAAGATGTTGAATGGTAATTATATTTATTTATTAATGCATTTCATAATATATACAGTTTTTTGTTCACTTTTTCCAGCTGTATGAAACAGAACTTATGATTTTCACTTTCAAATATTTTATTATTTAATTTTGTTTTTTACATTTATTCTTGAAGTTTTTAAACTTTCTACTGAATATGTTGAATAATTTTAAGGTTAATTTTTTTTATAAATCTAGTGTTATTTGTAGGTTCAATTTTTTTTATAAATCTCGGGTAAAAGAAAATTTATGTTTTAAAAAAAAAATATCAAGCCAAATATGTTAGTTTTATAAATTTTTGTAAATGGCAGATTTTCCGTTTATGTTAATAAAATAAAATAAAATACTATTCTGTCCCAGCTCAGTAAACCGCTACAAAAACACAACGACGAGCACAGTGTTAGGGGTATTTATTTATTTTATTTTATTTTATTTTATTTATTTTTGCACCAAAACAGGCCAGGAGGCCCAATTACAGTGGTGAATTACATGACAGAACAGCCAGGCTTGAGAAAAATCACATTTTTAATTTTTCGTGTTCTCACCAGGAATCGAACCCGGAACCTTCCGTGCGTGAGTCAAGCGTCTTGACCACTACACCACGGAGGCCGCACGGAGTAAGCCTTTTGAGGGCGGAGATAACATGTCCGTCTATCTCTTGGACATAGAGATAGACTCCATGTTTCAGTTTGCACTAGGACAATAGGTCCAAAGCTGAGAGAAGACAGTATTGTCCTGTCTTCGTGTAAACCGCGCATTGTATGTAGCAATCTGGAGTTTTGTATTTCTCGGCTCATAAAACAACAAAACAACAACATTGGCTCACACTCTTCTTTCACTAATTTATACAATATCGCCCCGTTAAAATAATGTGTTATCCTCTGAAGTCACAGCGCGCAACGTTAATCAAACATGATTAGCTTTTCGAGTAATAAATCGTTTAAGTCGTAAGATTGTTCCTGCAAGATGAAACTTTTTTCTTCGTACAGCGCAAGTTCCTGCGTTTGTTTTTTCAAGTCTCACTGCACATCTGGTAGCCACATTTGAACCTTATTTAGAATCTATCCTGGGTTAAATTCCATAAGCGTCTGCTTCCCTCATCTCCTACCATATCATACCTGAAAGAAGTGTATAATTATTATTGTTATTATGGATAACTTATATAGCGCCATTTTCGTAATATAATACCTCAAGGGTGCTTTACATAGTGACTCTATTGTTAAATAAATTTAAATGAAGCTATTAAATTTGTAATTTAATTAAAACAATTTATTTTATTGTCACATGCTAGGGATTTATTCAAATGATTTAGAAACAAGTGGGTTATAAGCTTTTTCCGAAAAATCACTTCACTTTTACAGCCTCGCACCTCTGTTGGGAGAGCATTCCATGCCATAGGGCCTGCGACCGCAAATGCGCGTTCACTAAATTTAGTGCGCTATTTGCGTAGAGGTATAATAACTTTTCCTCTCGCCGTAGACGTAGCTGATCTAAGCATAGTTCCCTTAGATATTCCGGAGCAGAGTTGTGCAGTGACTTATACATAAGCCAACAGAGTTTGTATTCGACCCTCTGTGGAAAACGCAGCCAGTATAGTTCCTGAAGTAGTGGAGTGATATGACTGAACTTACAGATTACGAAAATAAGTCTCGCTGCAGCATTCAATACAGACTGTAGGCGAGTCATTTTGTTCATTGGTAGACCTGCATAGATACCATTACAATAATCGACTCTAAACACTGCAAATGCATTTATCAATTGACGGGCGGCATCAACCGGCAAATTTTTGCGTATGCATTTAATTTGTCTCAGCTGCTAGAAGTTTATATTATTAAATGAATAAACATTAATATTTTGCTAATTTTTATAACGCGTTTTGGGGGGCGCTTTACAATGTAATCAAGTAAATCGTATGACTTAGCCATTTTAAAACGCCATTTTTTCCAAATCGCGTAATTGGAAAAATAAAGTCAAAAAACATTCGTTAAAAATAATTATTTTTCAAGGTATTCCTGATAAAAAATGCATTTTATACAAACCTAGTTGTACATTAATATAAATATTTTTAGTATCTTCGTCGATAACCCATAATTGAACATTTTCCAAAATTTTCAACATGAATATTCTTTTTTCATGCACAAAGTTTAGTGTTACGGGATATTGGATATAAAAAAATATTTACTTACACACAGTAAAAAATAGTGTTGTTCTGAAATTTTTCGAAACTATATAAAAAAAAAATGTAAAAATAAAAACCAACTACTTTGAAACGTCACAGGTCCTGGTAAACAATAACCTTTCCGTGGAGCCATGTTTTTCAGTAATTTGACAGGTTCGACGTTCTCTTTTGAAATAATTTAAACTTGTGACGTCACAGGTGAAGTAATTTCAAAATTCCTTTTTTTTTAAATCTTAGCGATGATAATAAGATACATAAATATTATCGTTTTTGGACTTAGTTTAATAGTCCATTAACAAATAATAAAAAATAAAAAAATCCACTGTACTTCCTGATTAAAAATCTACGTTATGTCTCTCTCTCACAAAAAAATAATATTAAAAGTACTGACTTTGTGATATTAATACACGTATTTACTTTATGCAAAATCACTCAAATAAATTTAAAATGCAGACCAGTTTCAAACCATGGCTCTTCCTTTATCAATGCTTTAAAATAAACGAAATCTAAATATTTTAACTCTAACCAAATAACAAGCAGGTACATTAATAATAAATACCTGCATAAAATACATTACATATATCCGTTAACATCTGTTCAATGTTTTATGTTTTTCGTCCTGGCTAGAAAATTTTAGAAAAGAGTGCATTTCTCTATTTGTTTTTAATTGACCGTTAAATAGCTTTATTTAACAAAATTAAGCGCCATAAACCAATGTCAATGCATCGACACAAAATCCGAAGTGATGAATTATTTTGAATCCTAGTCATTTTTTGCCGTCCTATTGTTGTGAGAGATTTGAATATTAATATTTCGATAATCTCCACAATAGAAAGGACACCTTAAAATACTCAATCCTTTTACAGACACAGGAAATGGTCTGTGTATGTGTGTTGTTATTAATAATATTTATTATTTGTATGGCGCCTTTTTTGTGATAATCTGTAGGTACAATAAATAAATTACAACACGTCTTGCAGATACAGAGCGCATAGTCAATTGGGATTCTGGTTCCCAGTCAAATGACAAATTATGATTTTTATTATTAATATTTTAGGCATTAACTTTGTAGTCAAACATTTTAATAAATGAAAGTAAATATTTGTAAACCACTTACCGAATTTTCTATGTCTACCGGTTTTAAGACGTACCCGTCTCTGCGTCAGGGCACTAATTACACTTGCATGCAAATCCCACAATACATCTTCACTATAGTACCTATAGTGGAATTTCAAAGTTAGTGTAATTAGTATCCTGACGAAGAGTCGGATACGTCTCAGCACCAGTAGACAGAAAAGTCGGTAAGTAGAAATTGACAAAAATATAACATAAAAGTTTGTCGAATAATTCCAAACCCCTTTATACTTAAAAAATTCAATAAATATAATTTGACAAATACAGGGTGTTTTTTAAACCCTGTCACATCTGAAACCACCATGATCAGTATGGGCAAGAAGACATATAAACATATTAAAAATATATTTAGAAAGAAGAAAATTTTTAAAAATAAAATATTTAAAAAAAAAACAAATGGTTACTTACTCCTGCAGGGAAGAAACAAGGGGGCGCGGCCGTGCGGTTGACAGTATAGCAGGCTCCCCCTTCCCCCCTCCTCGTTTCACTCCTACTGGAATAAGCAACCATTTGTGTTTTATTTATCTTTTATTTTTTAAGATTTTAGTCGTTCTAAAAAATTATTTCAATTTGCGAAAATGTCAACTTGCTCATACTGATCATCGTGGTTTCGTATGTGACAGGGTTTTAAGAACACCTTGCATATTTAAAAAAATATATATTACGGTAATTTTTTGTCCGCCGCTTGGTGTAGTGGTCAGCGCATTTGCCTAACATGGAAGAAGTCGCGGGTTCGTTTCCTAATATGATTGACAAGAAATATTTATTTTTATATTCGAGAATATTCAAAGTTCTTGGAGTGGCACTTACCTTCATATAACAAAAATGATCAAGAAACGTTGCGATTGGTAAACTAATACAGCGCCATATACACCATTATGTGCAGAAAGGGAGTAATTCTGATGAATTTGTTTCAATCTTCACTATAAACTATTGAAAAAACAATTAGTTTACATTGCGTGCCCTCGCAAAACCTTCTATGAATTGAAATGTTTTTTGCGATTTCTGGGTTTTGTTGAAAATCCATTGTAAAGTAGTTTAGAAGTGAAGATTGATTGGAAGCTAAATTAACCAACTTCTTGAAAAATGGCATTCTTGCAATCAGGTCAGATGTTGGACACTGTAGCGCTATCCGCAACATTGGCAAGAAGAAGAAGAAGAACACGGCACATTACCCCAGAAACCATCATGAATAAAAACACTTATAGTCAAATTATCATCAATGTTTGAAATAGAGAAATATAAACTTCCACGAATACCGATAAAAATACATGAGATGGATTTAGAAAAATTAATTGTATTTTTAAAATCAATGTTAATATTGTCGAGAAATGTTTTCGTACATAACTTTAAAAAAAGTTCATTAAAAAGCATGTCCCTACAAAAAACGCAACATGTTTGGCCTTGATTAATGTGACGTCAAGATTCGTGACGATGCTCTATTTGAGTTAAAACGGTCACAAACAAAGTTCAAAATTTACACGAATCGTGACGTACTAGGGGCGTGGCCAATGCAATGGATTGTTTTCGTAGGAATTCAAAATCATAAACTTAAAAATATTTTTTATGATTCTAATATTTAGTAAAAAATGTTTTTTTTACTAGACAGTATTTCATAGACCCTTATAAATTAAAAATTGTAAAAAAAATCATGAGAACTGTGGTTTCGTACGGGTGTGAGTCGTGGACACTAACAGAAATGTCTGCTGAGGAGCTGGACATCTTTGCGAGGCTGCGATGGGAAGACGACATAAAAAAATATGTATTCCGGGTACTGAAAGTCTCCAACTGGAGGGTCGAAGCAGGTGACAGAAGGAGTAGAAGGCAAAAGTTATGAAGGTCGAGGCTCGATATGGGCTGTGATGCCATTGAAGAAATTCCAAATGACATTTTATTTGTTGTGATAAACTATGAACTGCTTGATAAGTTGGAACGATTGCAGAATGTCTGTATACGTTATATCTTTAATCTTCCGACAATTCGGCCGCAAAACCGAACACTAGTTTCACCAATACCAAGAATGCCTAGGCTTTTCGACGAAGCATCCAAAGGCAGCTTGGTTTGTGAGTTTTAACCACAGACAGTTATAAAAAATTACAATTAGCTCACTTTTCCATAGATAAAACTTACCGACAAAGCAATGGTTTATGTATCTGGGAAAATAATTGTCTCATTGTATAGGTATTTTTGCTGTTAATAGTTTTATATATATATATTTTTAAATATATGAAATTTATATTAGAGTTCTTATAATTTACACAAATATTTCAATTTTGGTGACCATTTATACTGTACATCTTAAATAAATTACTATTTTCATACTAATAAATAAATGTTAATGTAATAAACCTTTCGATCAGCTTTAAATAAAATATATTTGAATCGGGTTGTGGTCCCGTGGCTAGTGTTGCGGACTCACGGATCAGAGATCCGAGGTTCGAACCCTACTCTACCCCAACTTGGTTTCCATTTCTAATAGGGAGTTATTTACAACTCGTTGAAAATGCGCACCAAAATTTAAATATTTGGGTAAATTATAAGAGCGCTAATAATTATTTAAAAAAAAAAAAAATTTTTTTTTTTTTTTTTGAATGGTGTAATTATCTAAATTTGTTGCAACAGAGGGGGATTTGAAGTGACCACTTTACACCCTGTGTAACATTTACCAACAACATCCACATATCCTTAACTCTTCCATCTCTTGACTTTTGTGAAGTAAAAGAGCTGAAACCTTTATTATGTGGGTGAGATTCATCCGGCTGAACCAATTCACCTACTAGGCAACGCCTGAAAACAATTTTTCAATTTTTATACTTCTTCTTTTACCAGGTAGTTATTTCAACAATGTTTTGAATCTTTCTAGGGAGGAAATCCAGCCAGTCTGCAAGCATTTAGACATATTTAAAACATTGTTCAATATAAATATCGGCTAAATTTCTTACCATTCATGCGCTCTGTAGCTACCTGTAAAACGCGATAGAAGGGGATATTTATAATTAAGCCCCGTTGAGGTGATTTTAACAAAAATGGCGCTATATGTACATCCAGAATTACAATAATAATAATGAGTGAATGTACCAGACACATTAACATCAAGTATTCAGGAAACGCTCTAAATTGAAATAATTAAAGTGTATGATAAATATTAATGGTCTCTTCCATTGTTGGCTAATGGTCATCTAAATGAGTGTGTGACTAGTAAGCATATTCTAAGTATTGAGTAATGGGAAAAATTAGCCTCATAATAGTTACTTTGACGGAATTAATACTAGAAAGATTATGATTATGAGCGATTGTACGTAATTAGTAATTATTATTTTAGATTGTGCAGTGAAATCGGTTTAGGGAAAGAAGCGAGAGTTATTTCTTATCGCGGTGAAATAATAACTTATATTTGAATAGAAGTCATAAAATAAAAATACTCGGGACATTTTATTATCAGACTGAGAAATATTACACAGTTTTAAAATCACTTATACGGAACTAAATATGTGTCACTTCATAATAAATCACAGCACTTTTAAACCATTTAAAATTATGTGCAAGTAAACAGTATGCTTTATTTATTTACCATGGATATTTTTTAAAGCGGAATTCTTTTGAAAATCGCCTAAGAGTAGGGCGCTGTACAATAAACAACACTTCTTTCATTAAGCACAAACTTAAAAATCAAATACGTAAGATTGTAATAAAAAACTGTCATCATTATTAAACCCTTATACACACCTGATGGTGTATGGGGCACTGCATTTGTTGACTAAATGCTGCTTTTTTCGATCGTCTGTTACAAGAAGGTAAGATGAGCAGTCTTACGCCTCAGGTACAAGTCCAGAGACAGAATTATTATCTATTTTATGTATCTTTATAAAATATATTTGTTTGAAATGTGTGTTTATATTTTTGATTAAATTTATTTTTGACAGTAGAGTTTAATCAAAAAAATATTATTTGAAAATAAAAACATCAATATTATCTCCAAAGTCTGTGATTTAAAAATATTATCTTCGTATTTTACAACCAATTATTACAGAGATCATCAATTAATTCAACCAGCTCATGCGTAAAACTTTACATCAATTATTTATCTTAATCAAAAGAAATTCGTGAATTATTTATTAACTTGTTTAAACTTTAACTTTGAACTTAAAACAAACGTTATCCAAATTGAGAATTCTTCTGACTTGTATATTTCAATATAAAACCCCTTTATATACACATTTGCGTATTATTACATTTAAATATAGTTATATTTAGTTACATTAAAAAAACAATTCAGTGTGGGTACCTATACTTTAAGTTTTGTATAAATGATCTTAAACCTGTATAATATTAATTTACCAGTCTGAAGGTGCCCGTTAGAGGGTGAAAGCGCTAATCGGTCAAATAAATAAGTAAAATTGTACCAAGCATTTTAAATTTTAAATTTATATTCAAATACAAGTTATTTTATAATTACAATTGAATTCCGCCAGGAATAAATTGTCATTAAATAACATAAATAAATTTTTCAAATATTAAAAATGATAATACCATTATATGGGCGAAAAACACGCGTCCATGCTTTACACTCTTTACCAAACTCCACTTCAATTTTTTTTAATTTTTTTTTTTTTAAATTTCATTGATAAACCCTTACGGGTTACATACATTTAACAAAATATTTTCACTTTTAAAATTCACATTCTACTGTTAATAATAATATTTTTAACATCTTTTGTAAAGGTTGTCTGAGTCTTTTGTTTAGTTTTGTCTGGTAGTTTATTGTATAATTTAAGTCCATGGTTTATAAGTCACGATTGTCCTTTTCTCGTTTTAAAAGATTGTATATGATATTTTTCTGATATTCTCGTATTGATATGATATTCTCGTTCATGTTTACTACAGTTTTTTTTCAAGTTTTAATTCTTCGTCTACAATTACATCAGTGGCTAATTTATGAATAAATTTTAAATATTCTAGTTTAAAGAGTTCAGTTACATTTAATTGTTTAGTTTGTTCAAAAAGTTCTTTAGTTGCTGTTAGATAGGGAAGGTCATATACTTACTTTATTTTTTTATTTTGTTGTCTTTGTAGTCTGTTTATGTCATTTTGATTTCCTGTTCCCCATAGTAGTTGCATATAACATATTTTAGTTTTTACATAGGCTTCATACATTTTTTTTTCCTTTATTGGAACAAAGTTTTTGATTTTAAAAAAATTGACTCGATAAAGTCGCCACTTTGCTAATTAAATTGTTGATATGAATTGTCCATGTCAATTGTCTGTCTATTGCTATATTACATTCCTTACTTTATTATACAAAATAAAGAATGAAGGATACAATTCCGAAGGAGCATTTTCGACTCAATGGCTACTCTCGTGCGTATTTTATTTGCATATCAGTATTTAATGCATTCCATTGAACTAAATATTAAACGGCTCTTGTTCTAATGTTCAGCGCATTCGCCTTCCATGCAAGATGTCTCAAGTTCGATCCGCGACATGGTTGACACAAAATATTTATTTAAAGGGTGTATTCACACTTAAATATTACGTAGTTACTTACTGCTGATGCTGACTGGCACCTGAAGATAAGACTGTTTATCTTACTTTCATGTAAATAAAAAATTATCATGATGCGCTGCGGTTGGTATACTTATGCAGTGCCCAGTGCACCAACAAGTGCGGAAAGGGAATGATGATGATGAAATGCGAATAATCAGAGGTCTTTTGTTTAAAACCCCGCTCTACCGCAACTTAATTCCCATTTCCAATAACTGTTATCCCCGACTAGTTAAAATTGCCCCAGAAATTAATATATATTTGTTAAAATTATTATTTAGTTTTTAGTTAAAAAAAAAGAAAAACAGTATTCAAATTAATTTTCATTGACTTTATTTCATTACTTTTTATTATAGTACATCGCTAGGCACTATTTAGAAATAACCTACTTCGAAATGGTTTTTAATTTACACCGATGATCTAATCTTTCAAATATCTGATTTTAATTTTCGTTCGCAGATAAAAAAAAACTTTGTCAACCCTTTAATTGCCAGTTTTGTTTCTACGTTTCATTTTCGTTTGTTTACAACCAACCAAATGCAGTCTGGTGTACGTCGTTTGTACATATTTTATTGTATATAATTATTTTTAAAAATACCAATTTTTTATCTCATTTTTACAAAAATTTTATTCATGTTCATTTAATTTTACTACTAAAATTACTATTATATTGATATTTGGTTTTGACATCATCAATATTTTATTTTCCTGGTAGCCTGCAAATTTCATCATTATCTTTTTTTTTAATGTTTAATCAATTTATAATTTCCATTATTTACCATAGAAATTGAATAAAGACTTTTTTTCAGTTTTTTCATAAACTTGGTGTAATGTTACACCTAGGCATAGTGGTAAAATACGAATAGGAATATCATCCTTATTCTACCACCATGTCTAGGCGCAACTTTATGCCAAATTTATAAGTAAGGCCACATTAAAATAAAAACATTAATTATGAAAACATATTTGTACTAATAAACGATTAAATTAAAGTTTGTCATCGGGTCTTCAGACATTAGTTAAGATTGAAATAAAATAGTACAGACATAATATTGTACAATAATTAACATATATGTATTTTGTTTTTGAGGCTTTAAAAAAAAAATAATAGTAAAGAAGAAAAAAAAAATTCAACAAAACCAAAAAAATGATTGAAAATATTTTTTCAAAAGTAGAAGAATAGAAAAAAAAATACAATTAAATGAAATAATAAACATAAAATTTTGGATATTTGAAACATAAGAAAAAAAATGTCAAAGTAGTGGGTGCTCATAAATGCACCCAAAACGATACAAAAAATAAAAATAAAACAAAATAAATAAAAATTAAAAATTATATCAACAAAACACAAAATAAAACTACCTTTTAAAATAAAAATCTAAAATACAGAAATAAAATAAGAAAAGAAAAGCTTATCTACAAAAATTTGGACGAACTCAATACAATATTCATTTAGTTTATTTATTTATCTATCATATATACGGCCTAATTCAATAAAAACAGTTATTTGAAGAAACATATGTACAAGAAACTGAACAAAAGTAATATACAACTACGTATTAACAAAGACAAACAAAGGCAATTAAATAATGGTAAACAATACATTCATGAACACGATAAACATATAAGACTTCGAGCTAAACCATGCCAATCTATCTTCATCCCACACTGTTTTAGTGGCGAAGAGATCTACGAAAATCCGGGAGATCTATTCAAAAGAATACCAATTTTTGTGACGAATTGGCTAATCTACACATTCTGGACATTGGGGCATAAAAACAAAAGGTGCTCCTCGAAAATTTGATAAATAGCAGATTTTGTCTTCTGGTAACATAGTTGGGAATATTAAAATTTGTTGATTGCAACAGAGATGGGACAATACTTATAACATAAAGTATTTTAAAAATGCATATAAGGTCCGTCCTAGTTCTATGGTTCTCCAATGCCCGCCAATGTACAAATAACATTATGTACAAAAAGTTAAATAAATAAATAAATAAGAACGATTAAGAGATTGGTTTATTTCAAAATAGGAATAATTACTCTTTTGCAATCCGAACAACCATGCCACATTCCTTAAAAAACGGTGGTGGACAGACTCGATATGGTCAATATGAGTTCTATAGAATGGAAATCAAATTAGAGAAGCATGTTCTAGATAGGGTCGAACCAATGTAGAGTCATATATATTATTATGTAAATGTTCACGACATTGGTACAGTAAATTTGGTTTATTTTGATTTTAGAATAAAATTGAATTAAAATCTTCGTTCGTGAACGGGTTAACGAGATAGAAATGCAAAAAACTAGCGAGACGACCATCCTCTCACGCCTGCCATTAAGCGGTCCCTCCCATAACCCGCTAAATATCACGAATTTGTATTCACCTCGGTACTCCTAATCGTTAATGACTTTATTCCGTCCTTTCCTCTTCGTCAATCTGTCTTCAGACCTAACCACGATTTTGTAATATTCAGCGAAATGTCTTACATTTGTGCCTTATCCGTTTGACTTAACCCGTGAAATTATTCTCACATCAACGTATCAGAAAATAGAGCGTGGAAATGAGGCTTGAATGCACCAAGAAAGGAAAAGTCTAATGTTGAATAATTATTGCGCTTTTGTCAAAACGGGCGGAATGTGTTATTTTTTTCATGCAACCTATTTTGTCCTTTTTGTTAAAAACGTATAAATGATTTTACTTGAACCTTTTTCTAACTTTTTTAAGTTCGTACAATTAGCCCTTATTAATATTAACAATATTTTGAGTTCGTCCAAATTTTTGTAGACAAGGACTGGATTCAACTCCCTGGGGAGCTGTCTTTAACTTCACAAACATCAACAGATGAAAGAATTGAAGGAATATAGATGTTCAAATATGGGCAGAATGGTGAATTTACACAGTGTGTAAAGTGGCCACTTAAACCAGCAATTGACAGGTCGTAAGCCCTGTAGATGCCTAGACTTCCATATTACCTTCTCTTAAATGTTTTTCTTCTGTGTTGTAATATCTAATTAATATTAGTAATTATTTTTAAATACAGACAATTACAGGGCTTTTTGATCGCTTTTTACAATGTGTAACATTCACCTTTCTTTCCATATTTTAAATCATAAGCCGAGAAAATTCCTAGACTTAAAAATATTCCCTTCTCAAAAAGGTTTTTCCATATCTGTTAAAAATACATGTCAATCCCTAGCAGATAAAATCCAATATCTATCTTCAAAGTTTTAGACAGCTACAACATAACATAAAATATTAACGATTAACTACTGGTGTGAAAAGAAATACATTTAAAAATTAAAATTGTGTCTTTTAGCGTTTTCTTTTGGACAAACAATTATATTTATTTTTTAACCAAAATAAAACCCAATGTGTTTTATACAAACATGTGGAATATTTACATAAACATTTCGATCTATTGTATTATGTATATATCATTTGATCTACAAAAAGCGGGATAAGACGATTTGACATATAGCAAATTTTGACTTATAGCGTAGATACTTGGTGCGTTCGCAGTTTTTTTTTTTTTTTTTTAATCTTCATAATAATTCATTATATTTGACGTGCGGTCAATTAATGACATAAAATACATTAAAATAAAGTAAAGTTTATAATTAAATTAAATAAATGTTACCCCTTACTAAATTAAATGACGCATCTTTTATTAGAAGATGTAATTTGTTTCAAATTAAATGATATTTAAATTAAAACACAAATCTTTAAGTTAAATTTAACGTAATATAATTTATCAAAGCTACAAGAAATCGATAAAATCTCTTGTGTACTTAGTTTAGTTTTAATAGACATTTTTTTATGTTTCACATTGTTAAAATCATTAGTGTGGTCTATTAAATACAATGAAGACGTAATAAAATGTGCATTTTATAGTAGAAGATTCATTGAAAACGGATGTTCTCGATATACGCCATAAAACATGTGATTTTACTATTACAATTATAAGCAATGGAAAATTAAGATATAAAAAGAACATAAACCCATAATAATGAACTAAACCATAAAAAGTATTCATATGAATCACATTAAATGCAAATTTTTAAAAATCCGTTTCAATAATAATTACTTTTTATGGTATTTAGAGATGTAAAGGTTTGTTCCACCGAAAAGCGTTAAGTTAAAGAAAAATAATTTACGAACCTTTTACGCTGAAACGAGCAAAATGGGTCGCATGAAATTTTTTGACAAAAAGTCATGTTTATTTAACAGTAATTTAACGTTTTTTGATGCAACCGACTTCATAACAAACATTTATGACGATAATATTGTATATGAAACAACTTTGTTTCAAACCCATTTTTTTTTTCTACCGACCGGTTTCAAAGCTATACAAGCTTCTTTATACTTAACTAATGAACTAACTTAACTAATGATATAAATCCTATTTATTATATTAGTATTATGCTACACAAATGGAACTAGTCGGTAGAAAAAATAAATGGTTAAAAACCAAGTTGTTTCTATTTTTTTTATTATAATTAATAACCATAAAGTTAGTGCTTCAAATATAAAATTTATTTATTCGATGAACTAGACTTTTTTGTTTGTTTTAAAGGTGGATGTCGCAGTACGAGTATTTGCAGAATGAAATCTGTGTTGATAAGGTAAAAGGAGATAAGTCAACGAATAAATACTATAATATATTCGTTGACTTATCTCCGTTTACGTTATCAACACAGAAATTTCTCGAGATTTGAAGTCATAATCATACTTTCCTGATTTGAGTTTTTTTTATATTTAATTTTTGTGATCTCACCAAGAATTAAACCCGTAACCCTCAGTGCGTGAGGCGAGCGTTTTACCTATTATTACACTACGCCATATCCGCTATTTTTGTATTTTTTAAATAAATATTTATTTTTAAATTTGTTGCAACAGAGAGGGAAAACGTTTATGAGAAGGAAATATGGGAGACTAGGCATTTACAGGGCTGGTGACCTGTCATTGGCTGGTTTTAGTGGCCATTTTACACACTCTGTAACATTCACCATTCTGCCTATGGTTGAACATCCACATTTCCTCAACTCTGCCATCTGTTGACTTTTGTGAAGTAAAAGAGCTAAAACCTTTATCATGTTGGTGAGATTCATCCTGCTGAATCAATTCAACAAAACAATTTTCCATTCATACATTTTTTACACTTCTTTTACCAGGTAGTTATTCAACAATATTTTTATGAATTACCTAAATATTTCAATATCAGGTTTAAATAGGAAATATCAGGTTTTTTTACTTTTTTTAAATAAAAAAGAGTATTTAAAACACCGTCTAGTAAAAAAAAATGCTACTTATTAGTAGCATAAAAAACATTTTAAAATTTGTTTAAATTAAATCTTATCCGAAAGAATGCTCCATTTTCGGCCAAGAGAGTTTCTATATATATTACTGTTCCAAAAATAATTTGATCGTCAAAATATTACTGGTACCTACACTATAACACGTGATACCTCCGGTCACGTGGCTTGAGTGCATTTATATTTGGGAAAGTGCATTGGCGCGAGACTCCATACATTATTTTTAATTACAAACGGAATTATACCGGAAACAACTTTTATGTTTGTTTTGAAGTCTGACGAATCAAGTTCCTACATATCTTTGTGGGGAAGCAGTGGAAAATTCCTCTGCATTTGATCAAAATAAAGTACATTTTTCACTAGAGAATATGGAAGTATACGCATTCAAATGGCATGACCTGATATTTGCTAAATCCAGAGCTTGTTTACAACGATTTGTATTCAGGGTGTTCTTTAAACCCTGTCACATCAATTATCAGTATGGGCAAGAAGATACTAGCATATTTAAAAAAATATTTATAATTAAAAAAAAAACAAATGATTGCTTACTTCTGCAGGGGAGAAGTGAGGGGAGCGCGGCGCAGTATCGGATTCCCCCGTCCCCCTCCTCGTTTCTCCACAGCAGAAGAAAGTAACCATTTGCTTTTTTTAATATTTTATTTTATTCGTTATAAAAAAAAAAAATAATGTGCCAATATGTCTTCTTACTCATACTGATCATTGTGGTTTCGGATGTGACAGGTTTCAATTGTTTAAATCTTATTACATGGCCGTAGTGACGAGCGTTTTGCAGCGCGGCGCGGGCGCGTCGAATTCAAACATAATATGGTAACAAGTGTAGTGTCCATAGCGCCGCGTACCGCTCCCTCGCAGCACCGCAAATGCTCGCCACTATGACCATGCACTTTAAGTATTTTAAAAAATCCATTCTAAATCAATTGTATTGTATTATATAATTTTTTTTAAATCATTATTAAGACTTCCCTATTCACTCCCAGTGGTGCATGGGGCACTACATTTGTAAATGCAGCTTATCTCAATTTTCTGTTACATAAAGGTAAGGTGTTTAGTCTTACGCTGCACTTTCCAGGAACATTGAAATATTGCAAGCTGGAACCACCATTAAATATTCACGTCCACTCTGCAAAGAATCAAACCATGTACCTCAACTATAGTGGGCGAAAGAGCCAACAACTACATTACCTCCACTAGATTCCCTTTTTCCAGGATTTTTACCTGAGAGCAGCCATCGAGTCAAAAGTCAAAAACACTTGTCCGGGGTTCTGGTCCGATTTTAAACTCATAACTGCCTTCTTTCTCCGCCTTGATGCAGAATTACAAATAACCGTCTGAAACTACTTCTTACACATACCCAAAAACCGTTTTAAAGACCTAGAGCCTTTATATCGGTTTCGCTTATACATCAAGCAAGCATTTTTTGCAGAATAAGGTTTTTTTATTTTAATTTGATCGACTGTGTTTTTACTTCAATCTAACTCTACTACTTTCTTAGTCCATTTTTAATTTAGAAGGCTTAAGTACACACCATCTAAAAAAAAACTTGCATCTCATAAGGATTTTTTTTTCTCGAGATTATTCTTGGAGCTTTTTTTTGCAATTTCAAATTTGTCGCGGTTTGATAGGATAATGCGTTCAGTGATTGTGTTGTAGGTGATTTTGAGCCCATGCATGAACCCTTATCAACAAATCTTCCGGATCTTCCCAAAATTGAAAATGTTTTTTTCTCAGCCATCTTTTTTTTAAATAAAAAATTACTTTATCTCTTTTTTTAAATATGTAAATTATCTTCATTGAACACTCCTTTGGATTCAATAATAATTCGTAGTTAATAAAACCTTAAAAAAATATTTATAACTCAATAGGAATCTCGACCGTAAAACACATCATTGATCCATAAAATTTTATCGATCTTCCACTGTACATTATCGCATGTTTTCCTATCCGTCACTATCCCTGCAAGTTTCGGTAACTATCAACGGGAATAAATAAAATTTAAAATAGCTGTCGACATCCGCAATTAGGAAATATCTATCGCAAGCCTAGATAGTACTAGACTTACTACGAACCCCACAAAAATAAGTAGGGACCTACGTAATTATTTTTTTAATTGGAATCGGTTTTACACTTAGAGTATATACTTACTCTAAGGTTTTACACATGGCAACTCATGTGTATGTACTATACCGAAAGCGGGAAATATATTCCAGTAGACATTTGTTAATTAACGTTTTTGGTACAATAGCAGATTACTAGAAACGCAAAAGTTATAAAAAATTTAAAATTATATAATCATTATATTTTTGTCGAAGTAAGATAATATATCTTACTTTTTCCATGCATCTATTGCAATTACATTATTTTTTTATTAACTCACATTTTATTTTAAAACTGGCGAATACATCAAAATATACCATACACAATACTACTTAACAACTAATGTTTTATAACTGTCCACAGAATGCTAGTTAAAAGAACCACAAGAAATATAAAAGATGAAGCAAAATATGACTCAAATATTTATATTATAATAAATGAAGTAAATAAAACCAAAAAGTAGATGTATACTAAAAATGAATCAGATCTAGATGATAATGGAACCCTTCAAATACACATCATAATCATCGTTACCTTTCCGCACCTAATGGTAGATAGGGCACTGCATTGGTAAACTAATTGCAGCGTGTTTTGTTACATGAAGGTGAGATGATCAGTCTTACGCTTCAGGTACCAGTACAGGGACTTTGAAATATTCTAGTGTAAAAACACACTTATTAATAAATATTTCAAATCGACCATTCCGGAAATCGAACCCGAGACCTCTTGCATGGTAGGCAAACGCGCTGACTATTACACCACGCGGCGGACTAGTCAGTATATTCACTTTTTTCTAGTTTTCCTGTATGACAGTGAAGGAATTCAGTTTTTTATTATTTTTCTTATTAAATGGAAACCAAATGTTTGTGTTCGCTATTTACCTATCATATCGATGTCTATTATTTTTCCAAATTATTATTATGCTTCTGATCCTATGTAATATTTTTGGTGATACACTCGTGTCTCTATGTCAACTTATTATTCATCTTAACGCAACACATGAATTTGGCCCCATGGAGTTGGGACTTGTCTCAAAATGTGTGTAATAAATTGTAAGTAAATAAATAAACAAAATAAAAGTGTAGGTTTCAAATTGGGACTGCGACCATATTTCTCAGATCCCGCTTTGAAAGAAAAAAGAACATGGCAATCCAAAAAAAAACAACTACAGAAATTTCCCATACATCTAGAAAACAATAAAAAAAATAAACAATACAACAAGCACTCAAATATTGAAAGAAAAACTATTTTCATTCCAAAGCACATACGTACATCAAATTACCAAAACAATACTGGCAAAATCCAGAAACATAAAAATATCATAAGACAACCCTATCGAACTCACGTGGAATTCCCTTATTTATAACACCATATTTCTTACGAAACAGTGACTGTACTTATACCAATAGTCATATCCTGGACAAGTATTTTCGGCTCGATAGCTACTCTCAGGTAAAAGTTCCGAAATTAAAATCGAGAGTAAATAAGTCCGCTCTGTGAGCTGTGGTTAGTGTTGCCTGTCAATTAGGAGATCTCGAGTTCCTTTGCCAAACAAATTAGAAATCAAATGTTTTTTTATTTTTTTGTTTTAACCTTTCACCCTGCAATATTTCGTGTTCCTTGGACAAGCATCAAGCAAAAAACTCGTGATAATTTTCCGTTTGTGTAACGAATTGTGCCTGTATGAAAGATAGACCAAAAGAGGGCGCTATCAAAACGTTGTACAAAAAGAACCCAAGAAAGATCGTTCTCTTTTTCATGCCAACATCTCCCGAACTAATACGTGACGTTCAATGTCTTAAGCTCTTGACCGTAAATTTAGAAACAATAAAAAATCCCATGTTAGTAATATTGATCGTGTATCATGTAATAATGATAACCCGCATAATTTAAAATAACTGTAATGAAATAATATTAACTCTAACCACGGGTCATATCCCATTTGAGAATTACTTCGATGACCTACTGAACCGTGCTCATAGAAATCTTTTTGTAATTCGTACATGTCAGGTATTTAAAGATATCGCGTGTATTAAAATGGTCTACTTTGCTTATGTTCGCAGTTTGCTCGAGTATGCCTCTTCTGTTTGGTGTCCACAATATGTCACACATAAAGAAAGGTTCGAGAAAATTCAATGGACATTTCTTAGACATCTTAACTGGAAATGCAGGAATACCGATCTTAATTATATGTCTTCCTGCAAAAAGCACCACTTGCTTAGTTTAGAAGATCGCCGTCTACTATTAGACATGGGGTCCTACATGACATACTTAGTGGACGCCTTGATAGTCTGGATCTTATGTCGGAGTTATCATTAAATGTCCCTGGCTACCGCACCCGTCACACGTCGAGCTCTCTATTTCATGTGCCAGCAGTTCGTACGAACTATGCCCAGAACTCTCCACTTATATGTTTAGCTCGTGAATATAATTTAAACTTTCCCCTCATTGATCCGTTTGATTGTCACAAATTAACATTTAAAACAATTTTTTTTTCTTTTTCTTAGTTTCTATAAAAATCTTATTTTATCTCTAATTCTTGATATTTTTATATTTTTGACACTTGTGCAATAATATTTACACACATGTCCACCCTCATTCCATTATGACACCTACTCACCCACCCTCTCACACACTTACACTAACACAAACACACTAGCATGTATTCTACGAGTATTTAATGTATTTCTGTCACTGGTTTTATTCTCTGTATATTTTATTTGTCATATTTTTTTACATGTATTACTGTTTATATCCTTAATAAATAAAATCAAAAAAAATAAACAGAATTCATTATCGAGGTACACTGCATCTTGAGTGCGAATACAGTGCCTTACGCATCATTAAGTACGGATAACAAAACAATTATCATTATCACGTTCATTAATATGATTATTTTATGTACCATGATATTTGATTATTTTTATTTATTTCATTCTTCAAAAGTGCAATTAAAAAATGTCCACTGTGTTTTATCAGAATCCGCCGGATATTGTGCAACAGCCCTCCATGTTTGTTTTTAAATTTGGAAGTATGAATGAAGGGCGGGAAGTGCAGATGTTCTTTTATGGCACGCTCCTTTATTGGAAAACAAACAATGTGTCTATATAGATTGTTCTATAAATCACTCTAAAATCTAGCCGTTAGCATTTTCATACAATAAAGTCGACGAAATATAATTCATCGTTATCATCATTTCCCTATCCAAACTCTACTTTTTCCGGGAATCAAACCCGATACCTCAATTGTATTAGACAAAACGCGTTAAGCAATACCACGAGGCGGACTAATTTCCAATAGATTTATTTTATTTCAGAATCTTTACCTAAGAGTAGCCATTGAGTCTAAAACACGTTTCAAGAATTTATGTATTTTTGTCATTTTTCTCACTTAGAACCATATTTCTTATTAGCCGACTTAAATAAATTAATTTAATCAAATGTGTTTATTTATTTATTCATACCTACATTTCATAATAGACAAAATGGCACAAAAACTCCCTGACAAATTTTGCTTGTATTTGAAGTAGGCTCAGTATTATGAAAGGTCGGCAAGCCAGAAATATTAGTATACCTAATGTTGCAATCGATTCCTATATGGACAGAAGCCTGTTCTATGAAACCGATTTATTGCGGCAAATATAGTTATCGAATTCCCATAAATAAACAGAATATTAAAGAAATTGAACAACAGTTATAGCTCAAAGGAGAAAAATGTATATTTACAGTTTACGTTAATATAAAAAATAATGTATAATAGATTTGCAAATGATTCAATGGAATTGCATAATATTTAAAAAACTATCCTCAACAAATTTTTTGAATCCTTGCTTGTTGACCAATGTCTGTCAACTAAATCGTAGTTCTCTTTTTCAATACTGTTGTTTTATCAGATTTCCAAATATATTTCACATCATATTTTGTTCCTTTGTATCTAAATATCTTTAAAATAAAATAAAAACGTTTGCATCTGGCACACGTGGAGTCTTATTTACAATACAATGACTTTAAAAAAAGGTGTTTCGGTAAATTAAATTTCTTCTTTGTGTTCAGGTGTCAAAATACGGTCTTCACAGGACAATGGAAGTCAAATCCAGGATTCTTTATTCGTCCTGGCGGGGGGCAGGAATGTCAATGTTTGATTTGTCGAAGGAAACAAAAAAGGGTTTGAAATGACTCGATGACTTTGATTATCTTTGCATTGAATGCTAAATATTACCAAGAGTATTTTTAGTTTGTCTAAATTAAAAATTATTTTCAGGCGTTGCAAGGTATGTAGTTGAAATAATTCAGTCCGATGAATCTCATTCTCATGAATAAAGGATTTAAGTCATTAAGCTTCACAAAATTAACAGATTAAAGAATTAAAGAAAAATGGATGCTTAAACACATGCAAAATTATGAGTATTACACACATTGAGTAAAGTGATCACTCAAAATATCCAATAATAAGTAGACCCTGTGAACATTTAGACCCCATACCTTGTCTAAAATACTATCCATATCTGTTGTAATGTGTGTATATAAACACTTACCGTTTTTTTTGGATTTGCATGTTAGATATTAGTGTCCTGAAGAAAATACGGGTACGTCTCGAAACCGGTACGCACACAAAAGTCGGTAAGTGATCGTACACAAATATTTATTAACATTTATTGAAATATTTAGATATTTAAAAAAAATAAAAATATTAGCTGTTTAAGAGCCGGACCACGAAACTTCACAAGAACATTTCTCATGGTAAACATTAAGTAAAATCCTTTTTCAAAAACTGATGTTTAAAAAAATATGTATTTATTATAATTTGAAAATTGAGACGATCCTTAATGTCTCGGACTAGCGTCCCTTTCACAAACCTTTACTCCTCCCCTACCCAGACGCTTCCGTAGTTGTAATAACTTCGTTGATAAAATACAATTTTAATCTCATTTTTTAAAGTACTGTATCCGACAGCCCTCAATATCGTGGGGGGTCGGCGCGGCTTCGTCTTCCTGGTTCCTCGCAATCGGCCCACCCGGCGTAAACGGGAGGCCTGGGAACCCGGCACGCGGCGATGAAAGCACCGAAAGCTAGGTCAACCTCAGTAGTCCTGAAAAGGACTTTCCACCCGGTCCAAGTGGTAAAAAGAGGCGAGCGCAGTCGGAGCGATCAAGGCGGCGGCCACAGCAAGGAGCGAAGAGAGAGCGGGAGGCGGCGGCGGACTCGGGAGCACAGCACAGCAATAAAACACTCGTGTCGGAGGACAGTAGAGAACTAATTTATTCATTCGAGTTACACGGCTTATAAAGCGTCGCTCGCCGCGCTAGACGAGTTGCCCCGTAGCGCCGCGCAGATTGGCTCGAGGCGGCGCGGGTGGGCTATCCCCACCACTGCCGGCCCCGCAGTAGCCACGAGCGGCGTAAATACGGGCGCGTTATGCGCGCGCGGGCCATTTCGCTACTAGCCACGACGAGCGAGGCACGTGTAACCAAATCACAACAAGCATATGAATATTACAACAATACATAATAATGTCAAACAAATATCGACAGTATATCGCACAAATTTCTATATATTTTCCCGGCATAGGTCGAGGCCGAACCCGCAAGTGACAACTGCGTCTTTATTAAGGGTTCAGCACTCGACTTACAGCTATGCCGGGCCCTATATTTATTGATAGCAACATAAACCTTGTATACAAATAATACGGCCAACGTGGCCGTTCCTATGGGCATTCATGCGCGTCCGGAACAAGTACATTACAAAAATGGTCCTCGGAAGTTTCACGGTATTGTCTTAAACAAACATATGTAATTTAGGCTTAGACTTTGACTTTTGTCTAATAAATACTTAGCTTTCTACGATATCTAATAAAGCCAAATAAATATTATGCTTTGCTTTCTACGTAGCATAAACAATAAAGGAGGTAACGCAATAACAACATTTTTATTTTCTGTAGTAAGTTTAATTTAAATTTAGGAATGTATTTATTTTTAAGAATTTATATTTCAATCGCTTAAAGGATTAATTAAGTTTTTACAAATTCTACTTACAGTGCCTTATCAGGTCTCCCTGACGTTGGCGATCACTACAGCGAAAGCATCTCGGTCTTATGCTACTCCGAGGCCAGGACAACTGCTTGATGGATGTACTCGCCATAGTAATTCCTGGGAAAAGATGACCAGAGTGGTTTCCCGTTGCCTTCTCTGGTGGATTTTTCTGTCGGGGTTACCTTCCCTTGACTGGTTGGTTCTGGTTTGGAGGCGCCAGAAACTCGCCTTTCATCCTCTCGTTATCTGCTGTGATCATACCGTTATGAGTGTAATCCCATTGCCCGGGGTTCGCGACGTGAACGCTAACGAGTTGAACTAGTCAATAGTGTTGCCGATGGAATGCAACTGGGCATTAGGCATAGAATCACACCCTCCAGCAAGATGTGACTCACTGCGACCCTACTGACGATTCGAACCCCATTTTTACAAATCATTTTTTTAAATCTTCACTTCCTTTTTAATTTTTCAGTCAATACAATAAGTTTATCGAATGTACGAGTATCAAGGATTGCGGAAATAATTTTGAATCGCGTGCCAGAATGCCTTAATTGCTCCGAGATCTTTAAGGAAGCGAGAACTGATAACTCAGATCCCATATCATGAAATGCGATGAAGTAAAGGATAAAGAATACAGACTCGTTATTCAAAGCTCCCTGATCACCATTTTGATTTAACACGCACACAAAATTTGGAAAAATTAAATCCAACGTAATCATGACACCAAATAAAAAGTGAAGATCAGACTTTTATTAAAAAAAAGGCGAAGTCACAAAATTCCAATGGCCGACCGAAACAAGATTTTCAGCCGAAACTAAAACCGAATTTCGGCTTCTGTTCTAGTTTCAGCCGAAACCAAAACTCATTTAAATAATTTAAAAGGTACGTAAAAACGCCCAATATCAGGCTTTTTTATAGTTAAATCTTACAAGTTCATTAAAATAAATGTTAAATAAAATACACAATGAAGTAAAAGACATAAATTCAATTAAATTAATTAAATTTGATCATAATTATTTTTGATAAATATAAGTATTTAACCACTTACCGACTTTTTATGTCCACCGGTTTCGAAACGTTCCCGTCTCTTCGTCAGGACACTCACTTCACTAACATGCAAATACTAAAATACTACCCATAAATAATTTACATCTCCTATCCTCTCCTCTCCGCTCACCCCTACGGGGAAATGGCGTGATGGTAGTTGTAGTAGTATTTTACTTTTTTTGTTTTCTTCTTCTTCTTAGTGTTATCTATTAATCTGTTATCGGCTAGAGGGTGACTCCTGAAACGATGAGTTTCAGCTGTCCTTCCATCTCTTTGGTGGTCTTCGGGCAAATGGCGACCAGCTGGGATTTCTAGGGCCACGGTATAAGGGATTCCAGAGCATTCTACTATATTGACTTTATCTCTCCAGAAACTTCTCTTTGTTCTGCTCCACCGTACTTTGTCTTGGGTATCGCTAGTCTAATTTCTTGATTTCGGATACTGTCTCTTAAAGGCCGTTTACGCGTAGCAAACACTATATTGTTTTGTCTCGGGGCTTGACCATTATCTACGTCATAACAGCTATTTTTAGGACGAAAAATTGTCTGCGGAACAATGATTACCCCTACCACCGCGCACAGCCAGTGGCCACATTGTCCTCATGTGAGAACGTATGGACAGGACCATCTGATAACAGCGATCTGATCAACGTGAACGTGTCGCTCCCAAAAAAAAAACTGCTGAAAAAAGTCATTTTTATTGTTTAGTTCATCCTTAAACAATTCCAATACATCTTGAAATATACTAAAAAAAATTTTTGTGAATTCACTCGTAACAAACGCTGTCGTGTATTCATTTTCGCAGCGCTCATGTGCGGACTGGGGCTGAATTTTCGTATTGTTCCAGCGTTTAGTCCTCCGTGGTCGAAGCTGTTCAAGAAGCTGGGACAAGACAATATTGTCATATCTATTGTATTACCCATATATAAATGACCCTTTAGAATTTTCCCTGCGATTGCCCTTAGTATTTTCATCTCTAAGCAGATATTTTATTTTTACCGTATCTGCCCTTCATCTCTACTACGTAAAACAATTTTATTTAAATATAATTGTTTGATAATAACGCATTCAAATTTCAACATCCTGTAAAATGAAAACGTTTTGAAATGCGCTGGGAATCTATTTTATTTTATGTTTAAACATACAACATCCATTCTACATCGGAATCAGATAGAGCCAATTGGCAATAGCGATGCCTTCCAACCACCTACACGAAACTTCTCTTTCCAGAGAATAATAAGAGGATCTACTATATTAGTTGTCTTTAATATCTCCTACCAGGATCAGTAAAGAAGTCAGGACTCTTACAGCAGAGCAATTCGAGCAAACGAAAGTGGCTGCGATCGTCAACGAATCTGAAGGTTGCAAGAATTGTTTGGTTTCCGCTTTCGTTTCTCCCAACAACTACTGCACTTTTCTTTGTAGTTTCGATAATTTTTTAGCATCTGAACTCTAATGCGTCAGCGAAAGTACTACCTTCACGTACCCGAAATAGTTTAAAAGACCGTAGATCTTCCGATAAGTTTTATTCCTACAAAAAAGAACAAAATTAGACTTCCATTTAGTAAAAAGGCAAAGTCACAAAATTCAATTTTATTTAAAGCAATTAAAAAGTTTTACGAAATGGAAAAAAATATTTATGAAGAAAAAAACATATCAAAATTTAAAATAATGGTCAAGACATATGTGATAAACAATTTATAAATTAAATATATTTGCAATATTATTATCAGAACACACATAACAATATGTATGATATGTGTGCCCTACTTTAAGATTTAAATTTTAAAATTTTTTTAAAAAGCAATGTTTTTTTTTTCCAAATACGAGTTACTCTTTGAAAAATTTATATTTCTTATATTGTGATTTTAATTCAACTTATCTGTAATACTTTCACTGCCCCTTTCACTGTGAGTTTGGCAAAGTATATGGAGGGCCTTTTTCGGATATTTTCGTTCATCCTCATGACCATATTGCAAACACGAATGGTAGAAAAAACTGTATTCACTTGTATCACAATAGCCTATGTACATTTTAGTAATTTTGTAAATCAAACGAATTCTAATATCGTAAAGAAAATTGAAATAAAAATTATCCTTTCAACCCTGTTCCTGTTCATGTTTTTGCCTCAATTGTTTTTACTAAATAGTTTGATTTCCTCTATTATTTTTGTTTTTTAAGATTATTCTTTAAAAAAAATTCTTATTAACTTTTTTTATTTACTTCTATTGATAATTTTAAAAATAAATTTAATTGACTCTGAACCATTCACTCTTATACTAGATTAAATTATTATGATTATAATCATCATTTTCTTTCCGCACCTAATCCGCATAGGGTACAGATTTGGGACACCAACTGCAGCATACATTTATTATGTTTATTACGTGAAGGTAAGATGTTCAGTCTTGCGCTTCGGGTCCCAGTCCAGAGATTATGAAATATTTCAGTGTAAAAACACCAAACATTATTATCATACTTTTGTACAACCTTTGAGATGATTTCTAATATTTATCACCTCTGATTAACATGGGGATTAATGTGGGAAATCAATGTATGACAGGGTTACGAATGATGAAATCAGGCGAAAGTGTAAATCTGAGACAAGTATAATTGATAAGATTAAGAAAGGGTATCTGAGATGGTTTGGTCACGTAGAACGAATGGACGACGAGAGAATGGTAAAACAAGTATATATGGCAAAAATGAGCGGCAACGTTAGACGAGGACGACCAAAGAAGACGTGGCATGATCAGATAAACCAAAATCTTAAGTCTGGTCATGTCAAAAGCAGACAGAACCGAAGGGCATGTATGACAAGATGTATGAATGTGGAAGAGGCTAGGAGTGTATGCCAGGATAGACGTGTGTGGCGGTCCATTCTCTCTGCCTACCCCTACGGGGAAATGGAGTGATGGTAGTAGTAGTAGTAGTAGTAGTCTGATTAACATATAAATAAGAAGTGTTTTTTAATATTAAAAAAAAAAAGATATTTTAAAACAAATTCCATTAATTTACAAATGCAGATATTCTATTTTAGGGAGCTTCATATAGTTGAATTGACTTGGACAATGAACACGCTTTTTAAAACGAAATTAGTATGAAGTCAGTTGAACACGGGTATTTCATATATAAAGTGACAAATATCGTAAAACAATAATGTTTTTAATCTTCTTTAAAACACTAAAAGATTAAATGTAGTTCTATATTTTATTCTCTTGTAATGGTCAGCGCGTTTGCCTACTATGCAAGAGGACTCGGGTTCGATTCCTGACATGGTTGATATGAGATGTTGATTGGAAAATGTGTTTTTGCACTAGAATATTTCATATTCCCTGGACTGGCACTTGAATTGTAAGACTGATCATCTTACCTTCATGTAACAAAAAAATGATCAAGATACGCTGTGATTGGTGTACCGATGCAGTACTCTATGCACCATTATGTGCGAAAAGGGAATGGTGGTTGGAGATTTTATTATTTGTAATTCTGAAGTTGAAAATACGTGCATGAGGAGTTACATAAAAAACACGCACTATCCTGGATTCAAACTAAAGACAAGAACTTTTTTTTTCTATGATATACTTTGTTGCCTTTTAAGGAATATTTTTATGTTTTTTTTTAATGTTTTTTAATAATCTTTAACAGTATATTTTATTTTCTCTTTATTATGTTACACAAAAATATTATAACTGTCTATTTATTATTGGAGCAAAAATTCATTAACTTTTTCTTGTATACCCACGAACAGTCCATGCCTTTGTTGGATTTTTTGTTTACTATTTTTACTTTATTTTTTGAATACTCTGTTTTACCTCTTATGTTTATTGTAAAAAAAAAAATTATTTGAAAATATCGACGAATCAATATCAACAAATTGTGTATAACACATAAAAACACATAAGTATTTGTCGAATTGGTGCTAGTTGTTCGTGTCGTTCATGGGAGATAAATGTAATGGTTATTTAAACCTCTTTAAAAAGAAGACACTGCCTGCACTTGGTTTTCATATCGTCAGCGTCGTTCGTCTTCGCCTCTTTCCAACTATTTTCGCACGAAAATTGTTGTGCCAAAGCACCAGTAGAGTACTAGGCCTCGCAGTGCATATTCTGAATTAACTGCGCCTTGTCACGAATGGTATATAACTCCTTGCTGCGGCGATTTAGGAATTCAACGTGGAATCCTGACAATTTTCCTCGCGCATTGTGGATAGTTAATAGGGAAAATGAGCAGAAATGATCGCGTAATTAAAAAATGTAACCTACGAATGAAAATACTTGACTTCGGCGGCATTTTCTTTGAGTAATAATGACTGTGGCGTAGAATTACAAAACTGCCCATAACAATAATGAAAATGATAACGGTGAATTTATTATTGTCCCATACAAGATATAAAGAAGAACTATTCCATTTTCAAAAGCAGGTTTCATCTTTTTACTACTACTACTATCACGCCATTTCCCCGTAGGGGTAGGCAGAGAGAATGGACTGCCACACGTCTATCCTGGCATATATTCCTAGATTCTTCCATATTCATACATCTTGCCATACATGCCCTTCGGTTCTGTCTACTTTCGACATGACCAGACTTAAGATTTTGATTTATCTGATCATGCCACGTCTTCCTTGGTCGTCCTCGTCTCACGTTACCGTTCATTTTCACCATATTATATACTTGTTTTACCATTCTTTCATTGTCCATTCGTTATACGTGACCAAACCATCTCAGAGATCCTTTCTTAATCTTATCAATTATACTTGACTCAGATTTTCACTCCCGCCTGGTTTGTGTTTTTGTCAAAAATGTCAAAAATGTGTTTTTACCCTAGAATATTTCATAGTTCTTGGACTGGCACCTGAAGCGTTAGACTGATCATTTTACCTTCACGTAACAAAAAAATATTAAGATACGCTGCGATTGGTGTACCAATTCAGTGTCCTATGCACCATTGGGTGCGGAAAGGAAATGATGACGATATATAAAATATATACGCTTTATTGATTGATTTGGTGTTTATTTTGTAGAACTCCATATTTAAACTTATAATTAGAAATCAAGCACTGATTTGAGTCTACTGAACACTTTATTTTATTTTTACAAATATAAACATACAAAAATAAAAACTTCGTGACAATTGTTTCGCCTTATTAGGGCATTTTCAAACGAATGTGAAGATTATTTGGATAGAATGTCCTTATATAGTTATATAATTCAAGGTACTTAAGTAGAAAATAAAAATAATATTATGAACTATAGCATGTACATTAATCATAATTGAGGGAAAAACCAATGGTTAAGGGTGAAGCTAATACCCGTATACAGAGACAAAACTTAAGGTGAGGAAAGTACATTCTAATTTCAAATGCAGAAAATAACCCGAAGGTGAAGACAATAGAATGTACTTTCCTCACCTTAAGGTTTGTCTCTGCATACGGGTATAAGTGTTTAATAGGTAATGGGGAATTTAGGTATTTATAATTGAATTTCGGGGAAAATATAACAAAGTAAGTATTTATCGACATACAAGTATGTATTGGAGATAATTAATGAAGCTTTATAGTTTTGTAAATTTATATAATTGTTACCTAATAAGGCGAAACAATTGCGACGAAGTTTTTATTTTTATATGTTTATATTTGTTAAAAAAAATAAAGTTTTCAGTAGACTCAAATCAGTGTTTGATATCTAATTATAAGTTTATATACGCTTTATTTATTCGTCATCTAAAATAAAATAAAGAATATTTTAGTATCTCACGCACTAGAATGAATTTAACAGGAAACAAACAGTATTATTCCCACCGCTGCTCACTGCACATGTTCTATAAAAATACATTAAATGTCATTTGATTAATTAATTACACTGATGCATGATAACGTCATAAAGACATAGTGTTAGCTTCACGCTTAGTGAAAATAGTATGCTGTACCGTCAGAAGTGTAGTTTTAAGGTTGATCCTTGAATGAAGACGTTAAGTACTTTCAGAAAATCTATTGTACAATATTTATTTAGGCGTAATAACAATTCTCAATTTTACTGTAATGTTAAGACTTACCTAAGTCTTGAGCGTCTTATCGCTGGATGGTCCATATCTCCGCCATAGAAGATTTATGGAATGAAACCATTACGCATCAGGCAAATGTCTCTCGACGTTAGGGACTGATTTCCTGCCGCTTTTATTTGTTTTGTTTGCGGCTCTTATGATTTAATAATTGTACAAGAACGAATTGTTATTTGGAAGTAATACTTAACTGTCACGTTCATATCCTTATTTAACCTTATTTATGAATTTTAAGCTGGAAATAATTTAATAGTTTATGACAATGATTCAAATAAAACAAACATACATTTATGCAAAGTTGATGCTTTCTTACACGGTTTTAATGGATTGTAATAAAAAAATATGATTTTAAGGTTACAGGCGCTCTATTGTTTGAATGTTTCCATTGTTCACTTTTTGTCATATATTTTGGTAATAATAAAGTGTAAAACAATGCTTTCAAATAAATAGTATTTTTTTCCACTGTTTGTCTATAACATGACTACATATTAACGACTCATAAACACTAACTTCTCCAGATGTTTATTGAAACAAATGTTTACGTAATATTTGATTAAAATTATTTACTGACAATTCTTGATGGAATTTCATTGTAATGATGTAATAACTTATATTTACATATAAGTTATTAGTTTAAAAATACTTGGTACACTTCCACTTATTTGTTCGAGCAATTAGAGCTTTTCACCCTCTAATGGGCATCTTCAGACTGGTAAATATCATACAGTGTAAGTATAATTTATATAAAACTAAATATTATCTTAAGAGTTGGTCCTTTAAAAAAATAATTTGAAATAGATACAATACGCCATATAATTTTGACCATTGTGTCCAAAATGCAAAATTTTTAAAGTTTTTTGATTCGTCAAAATTATGTTTTAACTCATTTGAACGTGATGCATCTCCTTCTCTCTTTTCCACATCCGCTCCTAAGTGGAGCATGTGGAAATCACTAGTTGTCTCCAGCGGACCCTATCGCCAGCCAGCATTTTTGCTTCTTTCCACGTCAATCCAGCGCCCTTAATTCCGCCGAATAAAGTCCAAATATCGTTATTGACGGCATTCCAGAACGGTGAGTTCGCAGGTTTAAAAAAGGAACAACTTAGGTTTAGGTTTTCCTGAGGCATGCGTAGTACGTTTCTAAGCCAGGTCCACCGCCACATCCTCAAGATGCTCGTTATAGGAGGCTGCTGCGTCCGTTCTCGGACTTCAATGTTAGTTATAAAATCGAACCACCTCATTCCTAATATTTTTCTCAAGCACTTACTCTCAAAATTTAGAATTTTGGTGTTTTGAGCTTTGGTAATGTGCCAAGATTCGCACCCATATAGGAGAACTGGCATTACAAGAGTTAAAAATTCGGCATTTCGTTTTGAACGAGTATAGACTTGAGTTCCAGACAACACGCATCATGTTAAAAGTTGCTCCAGCAATTCCTAGGCGGATTGCGAGCTCTTTGTGCATGCTTCTATACTCAGTTATGTGAACTCCCAAGTATTTAAAGCTGTCAACTTTCTCAATCCTCTGCCCATTATTATAGAGAGGTTGATCAGGGTCAGGACAGGATTTGTTGCACATAATCTGAGTCTTTTTTGTATTGAGACCCAGACGAGTTGAGTTTTCCTGCAGTGTGTCAACAATTTCCTGAAAATCATTTACAAACTTTTCAAAAAGAACTGCATCATCTGCATACTCTAAGTCGCACAACTTTAGGGGGGAGTTCACCTTTATAACTCGATCAGGTGAAACGTGATGCATAGTTTGATATATCGTTATTTAATATATGTGAATGTATAATAATTATATAATCATTTAAATTTTTGGTATTGTTTGATAATGTGGGATGCTTCTACTTTCCAATGTGTTGTCTCCCAATTCAACACCGAGATCTTGACCTCATAGCGTTAGGGATGCGTTATTATTATGTTTGTAATACGTGTATTTGTGTGAATAATTGAATTAATTAATTAACATGCAATTTCAAACACACTACCGAATCGTCAAAATCCCGAACATTGCCGAATCGATATGCGTAGAAAAATTACCCGATTGGAAGACTGAACTTAATTTGTATGCTCGGAGCTCTGAGAAACAATATTCATTCCTTCGCGGGCAGCCCATGTCGGTAACACAGTGTTGATGCGGTAACGCCAACGACTTGTCGTTAACTCTGCACTACGACTACAGTACAGTGGCCCACTTCGTGCCGTATCAAATGCTCATAAATTGTTCCAATGCATCAAAAGCTGCCAGCAATTCAAACTCCCATCCCGCAAACACTTTTACTATGCGAGCATAGCACCATAAACCGCTGGTTTACCAACTATACGAAATTCATTCGAACCTAAGATCAAATGAGACAACGGATTAAATAATAAGATTAAAGAATACGGAAGTGTAGGCATTTTCAGGTCTTATGATCTGTCATTGACTGGTTTTAGTGGCCACTTTACACACCGCGTAACATTCACCATTCTGCCTATGTTTCAACATCCCCATTTCCTCAACTCTTCCATCTTCCATCTCTTTCAATTGTTTCCGCAACTATCAACAACAACAACAACAAACCATCAAGCCGTTTCCCCGTATGGGTAGGCAGAGAGAATAGAACGCCAATCACTCTATCTTTGCATACAGATCTCGCTTGCTCTACATTCATACATCTTGTCATGCACGCGCGCTGATTATTTCGACTTTTAACATGTCCATCTTCAAATATTTGTTGGATTTGGTCATGCCATATCTTTCTCGGTCTTCCTCTATTTCTGCATCCATCAACATTCACATCGTAAATATTTTTAGCCGTTTTTTTCGCTGTCCATTCGCTCTACTTGTCTTAACCAACGTAGAGCTCTTTTCATTATTTTGTCGATATTTTTTTTAATTTTCGAATTTTTTACTATGTATTCAAAATTATGTACAAAAGTAAACAAAATCTAGATCGCGCCAAACTAACAATTAAAAAAAAGTTTATCAGCGCGTTTCCAATACATTTTTTTTTAAATCGTAAATTATCACAAAATTTCAAATAAACACAAAAACAAACAAAAAAAACCACAATAAAAATTAAACAGCACAAATATATTTAGACTAAATAAACACAACTTTACACCTTAAAGCTTTGATTCTTGATGAGGAAATTCTTATCTCAGCCTTCCATAATTCACGGATCTCAACATTTGTGCATCTATAGTACATAGTTTTACCACACATTCACTTGAGAGATCGTATTTCGACATCATTCAGCCTACTTTCATCCCTGTTTTTCCAAGTCTATACTTCGCTCCCATACATCAGGGTCGGGACCAGGACTCCATTGTGAACTGCTAATTTTGCCTCTTACTGCAAACATTATACTGTAATACATTTTTACCAAAAAAAAATACTTACATTGCTTGGTATTTCGTATCTTCTGTCAAAAATTTGTTTATATCCCATACTATCTATCATAAAAAATACCTCCTAATCTTTTACAGAATACATTTCTTTTCTTTTTCTTAAATTAAACAAAAACATTATACATGTCTATTTATTATAGGAGAAAAAAAAAAAAAAGTTTCTTGTATACCCACGAACAGGCCATGCCTTCGTGGGATTTTTGTTTACTATTCTTACTGTTAATATATTTCATTGCTATGTAATTTTTATTTTTTTGAACACTCTGTTTGCCTTTTCATGTATATTGTAAAAAAATTACAATAAAATAAATAAATATTGTTTGAATGCTTAGGTTTCATTTCATTTCATTTTTTTTGCACCACAACAGGCCAGGAGGCCCAATTACAGTGGTGAATTACATTACAGAACAACCAGGCTTGAGAAAAAATCACATTTTTAATTTTTGTGTTCTCACCGGGAATCGAACCCGGAACCTTCCGTGTGTGAGTCAAGCGTCTTGATTGTGTTTGTAGACAAGCTGAACTTATTCCCTAGGGAGTGATTAAGATCTAAATTTCTTGCAACAGAGAGAGAAAACATTTTTGATCATGGAAGTCTGGGCATTTACCGGGCTCATGACCTGTCATTGGTTGGTGTAAGTTGCTACTTTACAGACTGTATAAAATTCTCCACTTTGCCTATCTTTAAACATACACATTTCCTTGAATCCTCAATCTGTTGACTTTTGTTTAGAGAGTTTGTATTCCTTTGATCTATGCGCAGCTGTCAGAGAGACCCCAGACTTCTACAACATCTGCGGGCGAATGGCGGGCTTAGTGACCCCCTCAATGTTGACTTTTGTGAAGTAAAGGAGCTGAAACCATTATTCATGTGAGTGAGATTCATCTGACCTACTAGACAACGCCTCAAAACACTTTTTAAATTTTTATTCTTCTGCTTATAATAGTTAGTTTAATCAGCAATGTTTTGAGTATGTCCAAACATTTATAAGCAGACTGGATTTACGCCCAGCCAATGACAGGTCATAAGCCCTGTAAATGCCTTGACTTCCATTTTCCCTTTTTTAAATGTTTTCCCTCTCTGTCTAAAAAAAATTAGATGTAATATTAAATTAATTCAACAAATACGGATTTAATCAAATACACGAATAAAATAAAATTGATTAATTATTTTAGGTTTAATAAAGATGCAATATTTACTGTGTACGATAAAGGCGTCTTTCCACAATAGGTTCTCAAATCAGCTGGTTTAATAAACAGTGCCAGCTTGTACACATAAAGAACTAAAATTTTGTTGAATAAATATTATACAACAAGATTTCGAGTGTGTCCAAATTTATGTAGACAAGAGCTCGATTTCCCCCAGTATTTTATTAAATTTTAAACGAATAAATTAATTTAAAAACATTCAAATTTCTTAATATTAACATACGTAACCCATGTACACAAAAATTTGGAAAAAATAAAAATAAATTTTTTACCTTGCTTATAATGTACCAGGTTTAAATTTACTTCAAAGAGATAGTTATAGATTTGTTCACTTTAAAAAAGTCAAAAGATGAAGGAGTTGAAGAAATGTAGGTGTTTAGAGATAGGCAGGATGGTGAATGTTACACAGTGTGTAAAGTGGACACTTAAATCAGCGAATGAATGATTTTTTCGAATGTTTGAGTTAACTGTTTACCGTATTGATGTGCCATATATTTTTTTATTTTTTTTTTATTATTTTTTATGTTTCTGATTTGATCCTATATTTGTGGTGATATACTCATGTGTCTGTGTCAACTAATTGCTTGTCCCATCTCAACACAGAACTTTTAGTCCCATGGAGTTGGGACTCATGTCTCAAATAATGTACAATAAACTTACGTATGTAAATAAATAAATGGTAGGTCATAAGCCCTGTTAATTCCTAGACATCCACACTCCCTTCTCAAAAATGTTTTCCCTCTGAGTTGCAAAAAATCAAAAATAGTATAATTATTTATTTAATTTTGTGTTTTTGACCTTTTGCTTTTTCGTCTTTAAACCAAACATAATATTTGATTAATCATCATTATAATTTCCCTATCAACAACCAGTAGTGCATAGGGTACTGAATTGGTAAACCAAATGCAGAGTATCTCGACCTTCTGTTTTTTAAAGGATATGTGATCAGTCTAACGCTTCAGGTGCCAGTCCAGGGACAGTGATACGGGTTGTAGTCCCTGGCGATTCCACACTACATTTTTTTTATTATTCGTGGACTGGCACCTGAACCTTAAGAATGATAACCTTACATTCAGTGTAATAAAAATGGTCTAGGTACACTACAATTGAAGTGACAATACGGTGCCCTATATACCAATGGGTGTGGATAAGGAAATGATTATGAACACAATTGAACATGACATTATTTATTTATTTCGATTGTTTAAAAAAAATATTGCATCGAGCGCATTTCACATCTTTAGGTAAAATCCGTGTTGGGCTAAAATGTTTTTATTTTTAAGAAATGATTTAACTAAACGTTTTAATTTTTGGGGACATTATCAATTACAAAGTTGTAAATAACTCACTATTAGAAAATTAAAATTGAATTGGAGTAGGGTGGGTTCGAACCTCAGACCTTTGATCTGTGAGTCCGCGATACTAGCCACGGGACCACAACCCGGTTCAATGTTTTACATAAGAATGCATATTTTAATATGATATTTGACTTGTTCATCACATACAAGTGGTATTCTTATATATAAAACAATAATATGTCCACACATAAATTATTGTTCGTCCATTTTTTTTTAATGCAATGAAGAAGAAATAAAAAATATACAAATTCTTTAAAATAAGGCGATGAGGATTATACTCAAAAGAAATATCTATTCTAATGTAGAAATAATGCACAAAGAAATTGGCTTGCTCACAGTTAAGCAACAAATTAAAAATAAGGTCGCAATTTTTATACATAAAATAATTAAGGGGATGAATAAAATAAAAACAATAATCAAATTTAACCAACAATGTCATACATATGAAACAAGCGGTAAAAAAAAGATAAGATTACCAATGAGGAGAAAAACGGAATCTCAAAACTCATTGTACAAGGGATTGAAGCTGTACAATGAGTTACCTGAAGAAATAAAGGAAATAGAAAAAAATTAAGTATTTAAAATTAGTTTGAAAAAATATGTTATTGAGAAGTTTTGATAAAAAATTGTAATATTATTAAATGTTTATATCAGTTCTTAAGATGCTATGAACTAACTTAATAAAGCATAAATAAATCAATAAATACTTACAAAAATATGCGTATATTTTTAATTAAAAAATATGCTTAAGTACAAACAATTTTTTTTTAAATTTCTATTTGAATTGGTGTTCTAAAATATAAATTATAAGGGGCTCCGCTTCCATTTAACTTTTAGTTTAACTCTGACAAAACCAGTCCTCGAAAGAATTTAAAGTATTGTGGTGGTTATATAATATACTTATATGAAGAGGAGCAATGGGTTCCTTAAGTATCCTTGCATCCTAAATAAATAATTCTGAGAGCGAATAAAAATTCCTTTGAGTCTCTCAGTTATGTGTGGAACCCGAGACCTTCGGGAGGAGTCGGGTCACATTATCCACACGACTACAGTGGCTCTATTGTGCTTAGTTCTACTGAAGAAGGAATATGGTTGAATTACAGACTAAATTCTACTAATTATTTTTTATGATTCAAAGGTTCTCTTTATTAGAATAACCTGTTCTTAAGATTAGTGAACAATGTTTAAAATTTGATTTTCCCTGTTCACTTGTCACTTAATTTTTTAAAATATTTTTTTCCTTTATATGCTTCGGCTAGATTTTCGCAAAGTTTTTTTTCCTCATTTCTATCTCTAAATCTGTCTAGCATAAAAACTTTAATTTTCTGCTATAAAATCTATAATCTATATAAGAATGGTACCCGATGGTGCCTAGGTCACTGGGTTTATACGAAAATGCAGTGTATCTCAATGTTCTATTACAAGAAGATAAGATAAATTTCTTATTAATGATTTTTTTTTCTTTTCTTTTTTGATTTTATTTAAAAGTACGAAATATTTTCCATATCAATTTTTTTTTTAACAGTATGTAATTATGTGTATATTTATATAAGTTACCTAAGTAGTAGATTTAAATAATAAAACATGCAATTTAAAAAAGAAAAATCTTCGTTTAGTGTTATTCAAAATTGTTTTAATTTTTTAATTATTATTTTTTTTAATATGTGTTGCTTTCTTACTTTTTTTTCTCCCTTTTTTTTACATGTTCAAAATATTTCTATCACCAAATATTTAATTTTTCAAGTATTTTTATAGCTAGTAATATTATTTTTAAACTGTGTATCTTTTTTTTTTTTTTGACCCCTTATTTGCAAATAACTGTTTAGTAATAATTTCTTTTAAATACTATGTTTTACTTATTTCACTTACATGTATGTATTTTATTAAATGCAACTTATATGTAAAAGGCACTAAGTGCCGTTTATTTCAATAAAATAAAATAATCAGTCTTACGCTTCAAGTGTCTATCCAGGGGCAGTAAAATATAAATATTTAATTTTTTTCAATTGTTTACACGTGTTATTTTTTATAGCAAATAAAAAAGAGCTGAAGTCCATTGATGTATGTAAAATTTTATAAAATAATATCAATCTATTTTTATAAATCCAGTACTATGGATAATTTTTGTGAAAATCTCACCATTGCTTTAAGCATACTCAAAATATTTTTGATAAAAATCATTTTAAATGGACACGGTGCTGTTGCGTTTTTTGAAATAAAATCAAGTTTAAAACAACGCACGATCGTCAACATTGTAACAAGGATGGACAATGGAAGAAAAACGACATGCAAAAAGTTCACATCCTTTTCCGAAGCAAATATTCAATTCACAAACCGCTTTCGACTCCCGACGCGGGAGACGTTACTCGGTGAATGAAAAAAAAGGGATGCAACTTCGAGTGCCTACTCCGTAATGTAACGAACATCTGACTGACATAAGTGCAACGATCACAAGAAGACGAAAAATGCATTAAACGAGTCTTTTTGGAAAAAGAACAAAGCTTGGCGGTAAATCAGAACCGGATTTACTATAATAGGGAAATATCACATTTTACGATGCTACGAATACCGCTAAAAACATGTGAAACGAATTGAAAAAATAGTCATTGTGTTTTCAAAATCAATATGGATTTTGTGGAGAAATATTTTCATGCGTAATATACAAAATATTTTTTTTTTTTTTTACCAAAACGCGACATGTTTGGCCTTGGCAATTGTGACGTCAAGATTCATGACGATTTTCTATAATATTAAAATTCAATCGGTCATAAACAAAATTCAACCGAATCGCGACATATCGGCTGCAGACATTCTGTCCAATTCTTTACTATCTCATAAGTCCACAATATCAAGTTTATTTGTAGCTGCTCGTCAAACTATTATTGACAATTCAATTCCATAAATTAAAAAAATACTTACTTGTTTATTTTTATTACCTTATACTTGTTTTTTATTTTTTACTATTATATCAAATTGCATTATAGTATTGTCAAATACGCATTTCAAATAAACATATTTTTATTTCTTCTTTTTTTCGCAATAATATATGCTTGCTTGGTTATTAATTTAACTTAAATTTGTCTTTCTTGCTTACCGTAACACTTTATTTACCGTGTTTGCTTTACAGAATTTATTTCATAAGCTTATATCTTTGCATTTTTTGTTTATATGCTTACTGTTTTTTCTTGCATACTTTTGTTATTATTATTTTTTTTACTTTGTAAAACTTTTTATTATATGCTTTCTAATTTCACATATTTTTTCTGTATATTCTGTGTTTATTATTTAGTAGGTTAGCATGTATTTTATTTTTTGTAAATGCCTTTTGGGCGTTAATGAACAAAATAAATAAATAAATAAATATTAGAGGCGTAGCTAATGCAATGGACCGTTTTCGCGGGAATTTAAAATTATATATTAAAAAATATTTTTCTTGCTACTAATAAATAGGGGAAAAAAGTTCTCGACAGTGTTTAATAGACTCTTGATAACTTAAAAATGTAAAACAAGTGATATTTTTCCTGTACTGTTGCATATATCCCTATTTTACTGTCGTTTTGCCATTGCTATTTTTTTTCTTATGGATAACTCGCTAAGCTAAAACTTAGTTATTCTTATGATAACTGATAACCATAAAAATGCCTAGTCTTCCAACTATACGAACAGTTTGCTCACACATAACCATTTTTTTCAGGCTGATAAGTGCTTATATCGAAAACTATGTTATTTTCCTATTTTGGAGAGTATCAATTTTTATGTTTCTGATTAATATCTCTGACTGCGTCAGCAGAGACTGTTTCGTCTCCCGGCTTCCAGAAACAACCTGCCGCCTCTGGTTATGCCAATTGGAAGAGCAGTCAGGCAGCTGAACATGATCACTTTGGAAATCAACATATTTCACTTCAGTGAAACCATGTTTAAGAGGCAAATTCTCCTGCTATTGGAAAGTATTATATTATGCGATTGCTCAAGGGTCCCTGGCCAATACGTTGACCCATTTCAACGTCTTAAATATTTTGTTTTTTTTGCCATGTTATTTTGGTCCAATTAAAATGAATTTAAAATCAATGTTTGAAAAATTTTGAGAATCATTCCAATGCTATGTGCATCGTATGCGTCTCCTGTTCGGAATATTTTGGCTTTAGTTTGTCGAGTGAATCTTGCGATTGTTTGCAGATCAAGCGGTTGCAGGTGGTCCAAATAATTTGTCGAACAATGCTCCCGACTTTGATGATAAATAATTCAAAATGGCAAGAGAAAAAGATATTATTAATCTTTTAAAATGACTTTCCTGGTAAATAAGCAACTAAAATATTTTCATGTTTGAAGCACTAACATTACTGAACATTATTATTTGATATAATAATATTATATATTAGTCCTTTTTTTGTGTACCACTTTATTTAAAAAAATAATAATAACCAATTAGTTTCGGCAAAAATACCATGCCTTCTTCGGGGTTGATTAAAAACTAACACAATATATTTACATAATTTTCACAGTGATTGTGGTTAAGGGAGAGAAGAGGGAAAAACAAAGTTATTTCAATAGAAATTTATTGCAACAGAGAGGGAAAACATTTTGAGAGGGGAATTCTATTCTGCCCATGTTCAAACATCCCCATTTCCATAACTCTTTCATCTGTTGACTTTTACTTATTTATTTTTATTTTATTTTTATTTTATTAGGGAAATCAACAGTTCTACATACATATTTTTAGTAAACAAACTGATATAGTGTATAAACTCAGAACTAATAACAGATTTCCACATAGTATACAAAGTTAGTAAAGAAAATATATTACATATCAAATAAATACATACAATTTATACATATAAAAATGTTATTTTCATGTACTCATTAATCAAAGATTTTTTAAATATTAATTTTAAGAATATTAAGTTACTGTAAATTGGGCGGGATAAGGACAAAAATGCTTGAAGAGAGGATAAGGAGGGGGGGGGAGATGTACATATTTATTATTATAATGTCTACTAAGTTACATAATACATTTTTAGTGTAAATTTTAAATCTGACAGAGTGATGTTTGTTTAATCTATATTTTTAAATTTTGTATTGAAGTGAATTATTTTGTGAAGTAAAATAGCTGAAACCTTTATCATGTGGGTGAGATTCATCTAGCTGAATCAGTTCACCTACTAGGCAACGCCTGCAAACAATTATCAATTTTCATACTTCTTATACCAGTTTAATCAACAATATTTTGAGTATGTCCAAATGTTTGTAGACAGGCTAGATTTCGTCTCTAGGAGTTATTTAGATCTAAATAGTTGCAACAAAGAGGGAAATCATTTTGAAAAAGGATAATGGAACATATTCCCCTCTAAATATTTTTTTTCTGTGTGTTGCATCAAATTTAGATCTAAGTAACTCCCTAGAGTTGAAATCCAAAGTGTCTACAAACATTTAGACATACACAAAACATTGTTGATGTTGTTTTATTTTAATTTACTAAAGAAACTAAAGTTTCGCGTTTTTTCACAGTTAAAAATAGATTTGAATTGCGATTTTAGAATTACAGAAAAACCGGTAAATATTTAAATCATTCGTCAATGTAATACGGGCCTTGGGTTCGTATTCTAATAGGAAGCTAAAATGTATCTTCAACAATTTATCTACAAAGTAAAATTAAGTTTCATGTATGAAAAATAGGATATGTTTGCAATGTTTTTCCTAAACATGTTCAATTACAGGTAACCGACGAAGATACTTTAAATTTTCAAACGAATGTACACATTTTCGTACACAAATATCTATGTTATTTTATACCGTCACGATGTGTGCCGATGAAGACAGTGTTTGTAATCGCAGCCCTGGGCCTCGATTCCAATGGGAAATTAAATAGGTCATCTGCAATTCTCTACAAAGTAAAATCGAGTTTTCTATGCGAAAATATGTATGTTTGTACAGAAACGTAAAGAATCTTTGTCGGTAAACTGTACTTTATTTATTTATTTCACCTGATTTTATTTTTTGAAAATGTTTCAAAGTAACAATAAACATTTTTTTACAGAAAATTACATTTTTCGGTATTGTTAATTATATAATTGCCGGGAACAGAGTGAACGGTGCACTTAAATCAACCTTGGCAAATTAATTAATGTTTGTTGCAAAAGGTAAAATTATCAGTTAACAATGGAGTCCTGGTCCTGACCCTGATGTATGGAAATGAAGTATGGATTTGAAAAAACAGAGATGAAAGTAGACTGAATGCTGTCGAAATGCGATCTCTCAGGCGAATGTGTGGTAAAACTATGTACAATAGATGCACAAATATAGAGGTCCGTACATTATGTAAGGCTGAGATAAGCATTATGGACAGAATCAAGAAAGGGGTGTTGCGTTGGTTTGGACATAGAGCGAATGGACAGTGAAAGAACGGCTAAAAGGATCTACGATGCGAATGTTGATGGATGCTGAAAACGAGGAAGACCGAGAAAGACATGGCATGATCAAATACTTGAAGATGGGCATGTCAAGAGTGGGAATAATCGGCGTGCGTGCATGAGAAGATGTATGAATGTAGAAGAAACGAGGTCTGTCTGCAATGATAGAGTGATGCGGCGTTCTATCCTCTCTGCCTTCCCTTACGAGGAAACAACGTGATGGTTTTTTTTTATAATTGAAGATAATAATCCTGGAATCCAACAAACGTCGGAAATATTTACAAAGGTTTTTTTAATATCCTAAACACTCGTACATATTATTAAAATACAATATTTTAAACATTTTAATTTTTTTCCAAACCTCTCCCTAGATTTTGTTACCTTGGCATTTCCATTCCACGTATATTTATTTAAGAATAAAATGGCTGCCAAAATAATAAATTGTTCCGTCAATCAAAACAGCTTAAACAATGCATACAATTAGTTCTATCGGAACTGTTCAACATGTCAATATAATAATCTTAGGATGTAAGTCTTCAGATAACCTTTGCCGCAAATGACCGACCTATTTGAACATGACTACAATATATTATGTAGATGTAGATTGTCTGTAACTCATGTTATTACAATAGATACTTTCCGATGTCTTTGTGCAGTAGAATTTGACTTTTAAAATACTAGAGTATTATAATTTGATTAGCTTTCACAATACAGTCACGCTGGGAGGTTTAATTGAACACACCGTTTAGTAACGAAATTGATGTAAATTAATAAAAAATCAAGTGTTCTCAGAACGCGGTATTTTAATGATATTAATAGTCTGTACCTACGTTCGGCATTTGTAGAATTTTTTTTATACTCATTTTTCTAACTACAAAATTTATTGCGACGGAGGGAAAAGAATTTTGAGAAGGGAATTAAAAGTCTAGGTATGAACAGGACGTATGACCTGTCATTGGCTGATTTAAGTGGCCTCTTTCAACACTGTAAAACATTATCTATTCTGCCTTTGTTTAAACATTCATATTTCCTCAACGCTTCCATCCATTGGTGTGGAGACTCATATGGCCGATTTTTTATACTTCTCATACCAGTTAGTTTAATCAACTATGTTTTCGGTATGTCCAAATGTTTGTAGGCTTTAAGAGAGTTAAGATTAAAATTTATTGCAACAGACAGGGAAATCATTTTTGAGAAGAGAATATGGAAGTCTAGGCATTTACAGGGCTTAGAAACTGTCATTGACTGGTTTGAGGGGCCAATATTTATTTAGTTCTATGATTAATTAGTATTTGTAATAGTCAAATATAGTATTTAGAAGAAAATATTTACATTCACTTTTATCCTAATACTTTATAATATTTACTCTGTTTGATATGTACCTACTCTTATATTATTATTTTTCGAAATGGATTGTGGTCATATGGCTAGTGTCTCGGACTCACGACTCAAAGGTCCGTGGTCCGAATCCAACTCTACCCCAACTTGATTCCCATTTTTTAATAGTGAGTTATTTAGAGCTCATTGAAAATGGCTCACAAAATAAAATAGTTGGGTAAATCATAAGGACACTGTTTGGACAATGAGCATATGCTAATGGAAAGCAAAGTATCTTTTCTCAAAAAAAATAATATTTTTTTTGCTTATAATATATTTATCTTCTTCTTTCTGTGCCATATCAGGTCTCCCCGACGTTGGCGATCACTCTAGAGTAGGCATTCCGGTCCTGCGCCAACTGGAACAGCGCCTCAACCCCACGCACTCCCGTCCAGTCGCGGATGTTTCTCAGCCAGGACATCTGTCGCCTTCCAACCCCACGCTTTCCCTCGATCTTTCCCATCATAATAAGCTGTAGAAGCGTATATTTGCTTCCGCGCATAATATGGCCCAGATATGCGAGTTTTCTCTGTTTTATTGAGGACAATAGTTCTTTTTCGGCACTGGCTCGTCTCAACACCTCCACGTTGGTCACTAAATCTGTCCACGGGATTTTCAGCATTCTCCGGTGAAGCCACATTTCAAAAGCCTCTAATCGGTTCATGGAGTTCACCTTGAGAGTCCATGTTTCAACCCCGTAGAGCAGTATTGACCACACATAGCACTTGACCATCCTCTGTCTCAGTTTTAAATTAAGACTATCACTGCAGAAGAATGATTTCATGCCATTGAATGCTGATCGTGCTAATATATTTATGCAACATTTAATTGAGACACAAATCCCAACTCCATGGAACCAAAGTCCTGTGTAGAGTTGGGAGTTGGGACAAATATACATATAACACTTTTATAAGAAAAAGATATTAGTGTGTGAAATAGATAGACATGATGGTCATCTCAAGTACCTAGAAGAAAAGATATCTAGTTGCTGTGATCTTTATAATGAAGTCAAAGAATACACTTATAAAGCACCAGTTATCTACGGGTGCTTGAGGGACACTGTTTGGGACAATGAGCATATGCTAATAGAAAGCAAAATCAGGCCCATAATGACTTACGGAATCGAAATCAGAGAAACATCTTCTTAGAACTTCAAAAATGAAAACGTTGCGACTTATCCTAGTTGTCTCCCTGAAGGATAGGATACCTAATTAAGGGCTTCACAGATCCTGCAATAGAGAACATTATGAGATGGAGTAGACAGAGAAAACGACTCTGGAGCGACCACTCTGAGATGATGGATCCAACTAGGATTTATTTAGGAAGATTGTTATCCACAAAGCCCCCGAGGGACGTCGACCACCAGGACAACCACCAAATAGGTGGAGGGAAATCAGGACATCTGCATTACAGGACCAAGACTAATATCCTGTCAAAACAAATCAAGCTTTATAGGAAAAAGAAGAATTATTAAACTGTACAATGTTGTAAAAATATTTTGTGTATAATTTCTTCAAATTAAAAAAATATTCACATTTAGTTTTTGTTTATGTAGGTAATTTCAATACTTACGTTAGCGTATATTTTTTTAAATATCTGTTTTAATTATACCATCTTTTTTGTGCCAACTTAACATAAGACAAAATCCCGTAGAGTTCGTAATGTATTTCCACATCATTTTTTTTTTTTGGATTATTCAAAAAAAATATATTAGCTTGTAATATCACAACTAAATACAATTTTTTTATAAATTAATGCGTATATTTACATTAACATTTCCCATTACGTAAAAGAAAAAGAGTGACGTCTCACAATAATTTGTTTTTTTTATTGGTTAATATTTTCCGTGTAAAATATAAATTACAAAATAATGTATACGGTGTTTTCAATCAGTGCTACAAAACAAATAATTATGAATATAACGTTTTACTTCTTTCTTAAATATATTGTATTCCTGACTGCACTTTTTATTTCCTTTTTTTTTTACGTATAATATTACATTTTTGTAATTTTTTAAAAACAATTTTGAATTTTTTTTTTACGGGACTCACCAAGCCAATTAATATGGCTTGTCGGTAAGATCTTTTACATGAAAACATATGATAACACAACACAGTTGTAAAATAATAGTTACTACTAACTTAAATATAAGGAGCTTGAACAAAAAAATAGTACACGATATCGCAATTATAAGATAGAAAATAAATAAAAAACCGGAATACCAAAATTGAAAACAGAAGTATAATGATTTGCTGTAGTTGTTTTTAATTTCGAAATTAAGATGTTATGTTCAAGGTAAACTTACGTTTTGTGGCGTAGAAACACAAAACTTTGTGTTGTCTTTATGGGTTTTAAGTTATAATAAACGATGTATTAAAATACAAATAAGCCGATGGCTTGGATTGTTAAAAATCCAAATAAGGAGTCAAGAATATTCGTAAACTTCCTAAACACACCAATTCATTGCCATTGTACCGACTTATGTGACCTTACATGGATAATGCAAAAACAACAACTCATGCCGACTTGCATCTTGCTTCTTGGTACCTGGTGTAACAATGAATGGCAACAAAAACTTACGAAGGATTCATTGTTTGACCAAAGGCAATGACAATGAATTATCGACTGTCAACCAAAGATGCGAATGTCAACATTCCAAAATTGAAATGCTTTCAAAACTCTCTAGCTTCGCCAAATGTACAATCAACATCTAGAATATTTTAATCGTCTTAGTATGCATCTGATGGTTCACCAAATGCAGTTAAGGCGATTAGAATTACGCTTAAGAAGAAGAGTGAAATATTGCAGTGTGAAACTACCCATGAAACAAATATTTTGCGTCGATCCTATCTCCTGTGCTACTGTCGGTAATAATCGACGCGATAAAATTTTTTCCCCACAAATGGTTATTTTTTAAGCGATTCCCGTGGAATGTCGACTTAAATTTATCTATAGGAAATTATTTTAATCTTTGGTGTTCGGCGTTTGGTCACATGACCACGATTTTCTCTTTACAATGAGCTTGCGCGAGTTGGTTATCATGGTCCGGTTCCACTATGATCAGTAAGGTTGCTAAGGACTTTTATTCGACGTCGATAAACATATGTGATTGAGCTACAGGTATCGTACATGGAATTTAAAAAGTAATAGACGAACGAGAATACCACTACACTACGACACGGACTATATTATTTCCCCTCGATTTGATTTTTCATGATATTTACCCGGAAGAAGCCCGAAAAGAAAGACACATGATTTTTAAAAAGTGCTATATTTAATGATCTGGTAGAGCCAATTGCACGAAGTCAAATAAAATTTCGTCCAAATGGCTATTGTTCGCCTACCATGCTTAAGGACGCAAGTTCGATTCTTAAAAGGATTGACAGGCAAAATTTGTTTTAAACGGCAATATTTCACTGTACGTGAATCGTAAGACTGATCACTCTACGCTGCGTTTAGTGTTTAAATGTAGTATCGTATGCACCATCGGGTATTAATAGTAATATGATGGTGTAATTGTATGTATCGTTCTTGCTCTAACTATAATGTTTTTTTTCATCTATTGATATATTTTACATACCCCTTAATTTATTTAAAAATAAATTAAGACTTAGTATTTCTGGCTGCGATACGATCCCACTCACTATTCAATGATGCACACTCCTGAACACTTTCTCCCACACTAATACACATAAGCACACATCTACACTTTATTTTTCTATGATTATTTTGTATATTGTTTTGATTATTTTGCATATTGTTTTGATTACCTGTATATTGTTTTAATATGTAAATAAATATTTTTGATTTATATATCGAAGAGTCCCGACTTAACACGGAATTTTCTAACAAGTCGGGACATAAAAAACATATAATTGTGTCTATGTAAAATTGTGTATTTTGTGCATTAAATAAATAAAAAATATAAAAAAATAAAAACACTTACTCTCATACAAATACACATAAACACATCCTTTTGTTGTAACACAATTTAATAATATGTATGATTTTTATTTAGAAACTTTGCTGGTCTATCTTTAAACTGTATTTTTTTTAATGTTATTATATCATTGTCGACTGTTTGTTTCTTTGAAATAAATAAACGTATTTGGACAAGCTAAAAAATTCAGTTACTAACTTTTTGTCATCAGTTCCGAGAATTATTATCCTTCGGGTTTTTACGAGCCGGTAGCATCAGACTCCTGATGAGCCGATGCGTTCAGAATCCCCTACGAGTGCCCAACCATCATTGTCTGAATTTCCGATACATTTTGGCAAGATTCATTGAATAATTAGGTTGAAACCTGCCTTGGTTGCATAAAAACAGTGCACTGCTGAAGACCCATTTTATATGCGAGGCGCGTGTAGAGGGTAAATATTTATTAAATTATAAAAAATCCTTAATCAGGTGATAAATTGCATCATAAGATGATAAAGGGGTTCAATTACATGAAAAATAGAATAAAAATTACAAATAACAATGATGAAATTGACAAAATTCATAAATCAAGGGTTTTTTTATGTATATTTTTTTTAGTAAAGAAATATTTGCGTTCTTATAATTTACACAAATATTTCAATTTTGGTGGCCATTTTCAACGAAATGTAAATAACTCACTATTGGAAAATGGAAATCAAGTTGGGGTAGAGGGGGGTTTGAATCTTGGGCCTCTGACCCTTGAGTCCGCAACACTTGCCACGGGACCACAACCCGATTCATTAAAATTGTATAGTTGCCCTTGAAATATTTAAATCAATTTTCAGAACAACATTCTCGATATTTTTTTATACTCACCATCGTCATCATTCCATTTTTAGATCATCTGTTACATGAGGGTAAGGTGATCAATCTTACGCTCTTAGATTCAGCTCAAGAACCAAGAATAAATATTTCACTTTGATCTGGCAGGGAATCGAATCTGGTACATCAAGCACGGTTGGTAAACGTGCCAAACACTACACCACGTCACGGACTTATCTCCACTTAATTTATTTTTCAGCAATTTTACCGAAGAGTAGCCATCGAGTCAAAAGCACTCGTCAATGATTCTGGTTCTGTTTCACAAACAGAACTGTATTATTAATCCGCCTGGTCACAAAGAAAATGATTTTAACATATAGATAAATTTGTTATTATTTTCGTCTAGAAGATGGGTTTATTAACCTAAACCCAATAGACTCGAAAGCACAAATTAGTGATAAAACTAAATCTTGCAAAAATTCTTAACATATTACTAAAATACATGCCAAAAACATGAAAAATCATTATCTCGCGCTCGCAGCGAGAGCGAGGAACCACCCCTAACGGAACTCGGAGAGCTACTAGGAGCTACTGATCTCTGGTAGAAGTACTAGCAACTTTGCTTTTCGCACATGTCACACATGAAATTGTCTCTTTCACTCCCGAGTATATATGTTGTATCGAAAATTAGATGTAGAGAGTGCGTGAGATAACCGTATATTCAGTACTCTTTTACTTCATACGCCATAATTATACTTTTGATTGAATTATTTATTTATCTCTTTTCTGTGCCCAAAACGTATTTCAAACAAACAAACCACCATGCCGTTTCCCCGTAAGGGTAGGCAGAGATGATAGAACGCCAATTATTTAATAATAAATTATTTCATTCGATACGTAAATGTATAACGGAGGAATAACTAAAATCTTAACCAAGTATTTATTTTATTATTTATGGAGGTATTAAAGTTATTAGATGCAATGTGTACTAGCTACACAGCATCGGAAACATTTAAAAAATACTTCCTGTAAGCTGCTTTTGAATTTTATGATCGGCGCCATGTAACGTTACTTCTAATGAATTTATGAATTTTTAATATGCATTTCTAAACAATTCCCATCTACAGTCGGTTTCTTCACGCCACAATTTATTATCGTTCAATATTTTTCCATGAAAAACGGGCATTACTTTCTTTCATCTTACGCCTATTAGAGTCGCAAGTCTTATTATCTCGTGGCCTGAAGGTGATTGATAATTGACTCCGATATTTTTCATTAAAGACAAAACATAATTCTCCTTGATGAAATAAATCCCCAACTCCTACAAAGAAAACAGACACCTACCCATCAAAGCTCTACCAACCATTGAATAAAAAATAACTGCTCTTAACCCAAAAACAACCTTCCGGAGTAATCTTTTCTTTATGCATTTTACTTGCTCCAATTTGTATATAAATTAAGTTTTTTAAATCATGGGGATTTTTTTAAATATTTTATTTTTTAAAGGAATAACCCGCTAAGCCTCTATTTTGAGGCTTGTCAGCAGAAAGAGGGGATATGGAAGGTGGTAACGAAAAATACCCCACAACACCCAGACCAATTAAGAAAAAAATCTTATTTGGATTTTTTTTCTTGCAACTGGCGGGAGTCGAACCCGCGACGCCAGTTTCACAGTTGGCCGTCTAACCAACTGCACCAAGGTGCCTGTCGATGTTAATGTTATTGCTAAAATCTTTTCATTATTACAAGAATTTCCAAAAAAACAAACCAGCCGCGTAATACCCGGCTGGAGAATCGCCTATTTCATACATATCGTCTTAATCTAAACGGCACGGTAAAATTATAGTGGATAGACATTCATTAGATTCGTTAACACCTATTTAAATTTGATAATATTTACATTTTTCTTTTTTTTTAAACTTTATAGTTAATGACTTTAGTTAAAATATCAATAAAAACGCCACGGTTAATACGTTACATATTTTTAAAAATAAAGAAATATTAGCGTTCTTATAATTTACTCAAATAATTCAATTTTGGTGACCATTTTCAACGAGTTACAAATAACTCACTATTAGAAAATGGAAATCAAGTTGGGGTAGAGTTGGACCTCTGATCCGTGAGTCCGCAACACTTGTCACGGGACCACAACCCGATTAAAATAGTATAGTAAAACGTTACAAAAGAGATTTCAATGATAATTATATCAAAATTATTATTTAAATTTAGCAAGTACTCTCAGGTAAAAATCCTGCAAAAGGAAATCGACTGGAGATTAGTCGGTGTCATGGTGTACTGGGTATTGCGTTTGCCAGGCATTAAATAAATAAATAATTGTAAAACAATAAATATTGATTCACCGTATTGTAGTTTATCACGCCGTGTAGATTTTTGCAGTTGTGTAAAATGAGTCTATTATGCGATATCACGCAGTGGGCTCGTGGTTTGCAACTCTGCGCAGCGGTTCAGTCTCGGTGAATGTACGGTAGTGAGATTTGCACGTAATGTGATTAGTATCTTCTCGAAAAGAATTTGTTTTTTTTTTTTTACAATAAACATAAGAGGTAAAACAGAGTATATAAAAAAATAATAATTATATAGCAATGAAATACATATTAATAGTAAAAATAGTAAACAAACAATCCCACAAAGACATGGCCTGTTCGTGGGTATACAAGAAAATGTTAATGAATTTTTGCTCCTATAATAAATAGACAGTTATAATTTTTGTGTAACATAAGAAAGAGAAAATAAAACATTCTGTAAAAGATTCTACGGTGTTTTTTTTATGGTAATTAAAAAAGGAAATTAAAAATATTTTTAAAAAACATAAAAATATTCCTTATTATTAAGATGGGTACGTCTTATTATTTACTAACATTTAATTTAATATAAGCGTTCCTTTTCCGCACCTAATATTGCATAGGGGACTGCATTGGTACATCAACCACAGCGTACATTAATCATTTTTGTTACATGAAAGTAAGATGAGCAGTCTTACGTTTTTATTTGACAGTCCAGTTGCAATAAATGTTCTAATGTAGAATCACATTTTTTAATACCTAAGTATTCTATCTCAAGCATGTCAATCACGCTGACGTTCCGACTGACCACAAAACATTCCAATTCCCGTTCAACAGTTTATTTTTAAAATATATAACATATCGGTAAATTAAATGTATTTCTTATCGATAGATATTCGCTACTGTACAAGAATATTTTTTTTTAAAGAAATTTTTTCACTCAAATATTATTATGCCTTTTACTAGGGTACGTGTTTTTTTATTCAATGTTACCTGCGTTACACTTTATAAAAAAGTCAATGTGCGACCAAGTGCATTGTTAATTCTACCAATTTACATTCCAACATGGTACAGCTGAACACTAACTTCGTCAACAAACAAATAAAACTCACTACGGTAGAAAAAGGGTGGCAATCAAGTTGAAATAACTTTTAACCGTGGTTTATTTGACTCGTCTTTTTTTGTCTAGTGGTACCAGTCAAATCTGTAGGGATTAGGATTAAAATAAAGCCCAAAACTTAAGATAGTATCAATAATCAATGTTAGACAAGTCGAGAGAATTATTTGATCCAAGCTTTATCGTACCTAAAGGCCACACGTATGAGATGCCCATTGGCCATAGGCGTGGGAGGCTTTCTCTAAAACATGGACGTTAGAAGTATGAATCTCAAATTTACAATTAAATACAAATACATTACTATTCTTATTATTTACTACGCGACGTTTGGTAATCGAAGGCTTATAGCTTCAAACCATTACGTTGTCTCCCCGTAAGGGTAGACAAAGAGGACAGGTCGCAATAGCATTACGTGTAAGGACTAGTTCTCAACAATAAATAAATATCTACGCATCCATCTCCATCCCACTTCTGGTTTTCTTAGTGCAGCTCCACGCAACAATAATCACACGTGTGAGCGCTCGTCAAAAACACCGAGCTGTGCCAGCGTCGACGCAGACCGCCAGCTCCAGACGCAAGCTCTGCCAGCATCATACGACCGCCAGCTTCACTAGAGGGTTCCATGGCCACGTCACGCCTACGCCTCAACACAACAGCAGGGTGAAGTTGCGCAACCTTCCTTCAACAATACAGTCCACTCGCTAAATTTTCCTCCTCCAGGACGAGGTATATCTGCACACTTCATCCATTCCTCAACACTCTGTCTTTGGATACAGACCTAACTCCCTCTGCATTCATATATTTTTAATGGACGCGCGCCGATTATTCCAACTTTCGATGTCCATCTTCAAGTATTTGTTGGATTTGATTAAGCCATGTCTTTCTCCACTAAGAAAAACTTTTTAGCCGTTCTTTCGCCGTCCATTTGCTGTCCATTCGCCGTCCATTAGTTTTATAGTGAGAAGATCTTTTAATATAATTATGTATCCCCGTACAGCGGGCCAACTGTTTGTGACACCTGATTTTTATAATCCGAATCATTTCTATTAAACTTATATGTTATTCTTATTTATATATTATGTAGGTGCATATAATATGCATTTGTGTGTTCGTTTTGAATCAACGTTCGCGTATTGTCAAACCTTATTTTATTGTTGTCATTATTTCGTATTTACTGCATTTTGTGGTTACCTACCGTATTGTATAGGATATAAATTTTAATATAAAATGCTTTTTTTTTTCAGAATACGGTTTTGAAATTTAACATACTTTTAAAAAAATACAATTTATATCATTTCGTCATTTGAATTTTAACAAAAAGGTTTCTAACTTATTACTAAGCTCTTTATTGTTCCATTTCTAATACAATTTACAAGTTTTAAACAATTATTTTTTTCATATTTACGCACCCACACACACGCACCCTCTCCCTCATTCATTCCCACACGCACATGTATCCTCTCCCTCATTCATTCGCGCATACACACATTCACATACACATGAATACAAACGTCACACAAATACAATTACTAAACTTCTGTTCTTATATATTATGTGTCATTATATTTAAAGTGGATTTTTTTAATTGGTTTTAGTATTGTTAAGCTTTTTCTAATTATTTTGTTAATGTAATAGCTGTAAAAATCCCAAATAAAATAAAATATATTAAATAAAATAATGTACGGATCTCGACATTTGTGCACCTATTGCGCTATTTTTAAAGAAAATATATATTTACGCAACAATCCTGTTGAAGTGACTTTAATGGGACCGATGAGGTTTCGATTAAACAAAAATTCGGTTAAATCGGAAAATATGTAGTCACATAGCGATAATGTACGACATAGAATGAATAGAAATACGAAATTTCTAAAAACGCATAAAATCATTCCTGGAATGAATGGAATACAAAACTTAATCGAGGAAGTAAGAAATGTGTCATTTTCTTTTGCTTCATATGAGAAGAACGATTCTTTGCAGTTATATGGTTATACAAAAAGTATTTCGGTGGTCCGAGAATTCGGTTAAACGGGATCCGGTTGAACGAGACAGTTGTGTATTAACTAAATATTAAAATACAAGATACTTCAATTGTCTATATTTAAAGCACTTCCTCCCGAAAGCCGTTTTAAAAATGGTATTTCCGTCGGTTTCGCTCATTCTAAAAAACTTTGTTTTTAAATAATTTCATAAACTGAGAATATAATTTAATTTTCTACTGCTTTCATTACCTCTTTCACTGTGAGTTTGGTAAATCTTATGGGAGGCTTATGTCGAATATGATAATTCTTCCTGATTACTAAATTGCGAGGACGAAGTTCAGAGGTTTTCTTTATTTTTGTCTATTTGTTAATAGACTATCAAACTAAGCAAAAAAAAAATGCGTAACGTATTATGACGATTTGAAAAATGTTTCAATCACTCCACCCGTGACGTCACTAGTTGTCGTGCTGACATTTAAAAAGTGAACCCCGTACATATGAAATCACGCTAAACATGGCTTCCCAAAAACCGGAAATATATCAAAACACATAATTCATTGGCTGTTATCAACAGATGTTCACTAGATTTTGTGACATTTTAAAGTACTTAATTTTTATTAAAACGTATGTTTATTCATTTTTGCATACGTTTTCCAGAAACTTCCGGGTACGATTAAATACTCTAATTTTTACCGCGTGTAAGGAAACATTTATAATATCCAATTTCTCGTAGCACTGAACTTCCTCAGTGACATGCACCGTGGCGTTGATAGACGCCTAACTGTGAAACCATAGTCACGGGCTCGATTCTCACCAGTTGCAAGAAAGAATTCATGTTTTTTTTTTGTTTTCTTAATTGGTCTGGGAGTTTTAAAGTACTTTTCATAATTTTCTTCCGCATCCATTCTGTCCCACCTGCTGAAAAACCTCTAAAATAGTCTAAACAGGTCATTCTCTTTTAAAAAAATAATTAAGGAATGGTAAAAAAACTTTGTAACTAACTTGTGTGATAACCATGTTACAAAAATTCTTTTCGGTTGTGGTATTTAACATTCAGATCAGTTCATCATTCAAATAATTGATAAATAAATAAATTTGATTAATTACAATATTTGAGTTTGTCCAAATGTTTGTAGACAAAAGACTGGCTTATAATAATCTCAATGACTCCCGAGGGGGTGAAATCCAGTATTTTGTCTACAAACATTTGGACGAACTATGATATTTAAAAGTATTATCGTTCCCCACATTGATTATTGCTCCAGTATTTTATTTTTAAGTAATGAAGGAGATCTAAAGAGACTCCAAATAATACAAAACAAAGCGATGAGGATAATATTACGATGTTAGAGACGAACAAAAGTGAAGAAAATGATTCAACTTCTAGATATCATGACAATTGATCAAATAATCAAATTCAATGTTGCCAATGAAATAAACAAAATTATTAAAGGAATAGTTCCGAGATATTTTCAAAATAAACTAATAAATAATTCATAACTATGCGACAAGAGGATCTAAAAATATAAGACTGGAAAAGAAATCAAAAGCATTTTCCCAGAACTGCCTTATGTACAAGGGAATACAATTATTTGAGAAAATGCCAGAAAGCATAAAAAATTAAATAAATGTAAATATATTTAAAATTAAATGTAAAAAGTATATATGTGAAAAATATTAGGCAATATATAGTTTAAATAGTGAATATAATTAATGAAAATGTACATATGAAACAGTGAATTTTATAAATTAGGATATTAAGTGTATAATAGTGATAAATAATGTTAGAATAAGTAAAGATGTAAATATTGTGTTGTAAATATATATTACACTATGTTAATCATAGAACTAAATAAAATAAATCAAAAAAATCAAAAAAAAACTACCTGGTCCAAGAAGAAGTTTAAAAATTGGAAAATTATTATTATTAATCTCAATGACTGCCGAGGGGGTGAAATTCAGTATTTTGTCTACAAACATTTGGACAAACTCAAATATTGTAATAAAAACCAACTGGTCCAAGAAGAAGTTTAAACATTGCACAACAATAAAGGTTTCAGCTCTTTAACTTCACTAAAATCAACAAATGGAAGAAATGAAGAAATATGGATGTTCAAACATAGGCAAAATGGTGAATGTTACACAGTGTGTAAAGTGGGCACTTAAACCAGCCAATGATAGGTCATAAGCCCTGTAGATGCCTAGACTTCCAAATTCCCTTTTCTGAGGTATTCTCCATCCCTGTTGTAATTTGTTAAATTTGATTAAAATTTAACATTCTTATGTTCTTCAAATATGTACGTAATGAAAAAAGCTTTGTACATTCAAGATCAATTCAAGATAAATTAATTGGTTGAAATTTTCTAATTTAAAATCATAATGATCCTTTTCAATGGGCATATATATCCCCCAGTAGGGGGTAGTCGGGGGCTGAAGTTTGAGGGGGGTCTCTCACAGTTTAAGCCCTCCCGGGACATGTCACGTTACATAGATAGTTCTAGTGGTTTTATACATCATGTCAATCTCTTCTCTGTTATAATATATCCAAGCCAGCTTATACTCGCGACGCACGTGTTAATACAAACCAAGGCAACTTCTCTTCACAAATAATGAATTTGACGGTAAAAATCTCATGCAGTTTTGTTTGACAACGTGTGAATTTCGTAATAAAACGCTTGGCGCTTAGCTTTGAAATACAGTTTTCGTTTGATAATTATTTTGTTATTTCATTATATCAACTCATTAGTTAACCCAAAGATTTTTTTTTTGATAATGATCCTTAAGATAAAAATGACTTTATTTAATTTACTTACATATAACTTTGAATTATCTATCCTTACCTCTGTTTTGCATAAATACATTTAACTCATTAATAAAGATACCAGTCTCGAAGATGTCGCGAAAGCGATGAAACCGGTCACTTGATATTCCAAATTTGTGGATTAAAGTATCACTCGTGTTTTATTTATATGATAAATTAACGTGTCGTTAATTTCTAATCCCAGTAGATTTTGATCAGTTTAAAAACAAAAACATTACAACAGTCATCTGCAGCATTACAGCATAGTGTAATTTATTCATTTTCATTTTTTTTTAAAGCAAGAATTAGAAGTTTCCGTTTTTATAGCTGGCATCATCCCATCCGTTCCGACCCTTTTTTCCGTCATTGTACCTTAGATTTAAATATAATTTTATGCATATACAAAGCGATTGAATAGTGACTCTTCAAGTCAATTAATCATGGTCTAATATTTCAAACAAATAGCTCGCTTCCTCTTTTAAACGAGTGTAATAAATTAAGGCTGCGCGGCGATTCCTAATGTTTCAATTTGGTTTGAAATATGTTTTTGGAAAGTTTTACGGGACATTCCTTAGAACTTACGACCTACAAATAAGCTCGTATAATATTATTATTATGTCGATCAATTCGTGTAGGTACGCTGTACATTTACAAAAAGTTTTATAACTAGATTTTTGCACCATAACTGTCTAAAGAGGCCAGTAAGGAAGTTCAGTGATTAAAAAAATAAAATAATGGGCTATCAAACTAAGTAAAAAAATATGTATTTTTGCGTACCGTACTCTCATCGTTATGATTTTTTAAGGTTTTGTAATTTTGAAATTACCCCGCCCGTGACGTCATTAGTTCTCGTCGGTGAGTTGTCGTGACATTTAAAAGTAGATCCCCGTAGCTGTTAAAATATACTAAACGTTGAAAAAAATGGCTTTCCGGAAACCGAAAATCTATCACAACTATTTCAACGCTTTTTGTTTGTTTTTTTTGTCATTAATTTTTTTATTATTATTTTTTTTTGTTTATTTTTCCATACACATATTATTTACATAGAAATATAATTACAAAAATACACTTTTGAAAAATACATCTTAAAATTGGGCAATATCATTAGTTGATTCACAAGAACTTTTGGGCCCCGATTACAATGGGAAGCTAACATTTATCTTAAATTTTATCTACAAGTAAAATTAAGTTTTCTGTATGAAAAGCAGAATATGCATACATTTTTTTCTTCTAAACATGTTCAATAGGTACGGTTACCGATGAAGATACTTTAAATGTTTATGCAAATATACTCATTTTCGTACATAAATATAGGGTTTTCTTTATAGACGGTCGAAGATAACTTTGTTAACTTCCCATTGTAATCGGAGCCCTGATGTCATTTAAAGAAGTTAATTTTTATTAAAACCTTTTTTTTTATATACATTTTTGAATGCTCTAATTTTTACCACGTATAAGAAAACATTATTCATATCCAATTTCCCGTATCACTAAACTTTCTCATAACAGTCGTGAATTACGGCACCGAACACCCAATTACATTTTTTTTTATGTTACAGGGAAACGAACCCATAACTCCCATTTTTTGCATTTTTGGCATCGCGGGGCCGCTTGAGAGAATTCGTCATCATCATCAAACCCTAATCATTTCCCGATAGTGCATAGAGTATTTTGTTAAATCAATGATTTAACTGGTAGAATTATCATATAATAAAATAATAGGTTTTTTAAAAATATTTTGCTTGCGTTTTACGTCGAATTTATTACGTAAAACTATGTAGGTACTATATATTTTCTGGTCTGGTGTTGTGGTGCATTTTTAATAACTTCCTTCTATATCCTCTCTTTCCAGTCTAGTGACAAGCCTCTAAAATAGAAGCTTAGCGGGCTACTCCTTTCGGTTTCCACATCCATACATTCCTAAGTGAAGCGTGCGGACATCACCAGACGCCCCCAGGAGACCCTCGCTAGCCCGCAGTCTCGCCTCCTCCCACGTCAATCCCGAAACTCGGAGGTCCACCGCCGCATCCTCAAGACGATCAATCTAGGAGGCTGCCGCGTTCGTTCTCGGACTTCAATGTTAGTAATGAAATCAAACGTCTTTTTGCCTATTACCCGGATCGAGTAGAAGCATGTACCAAAATTAAGACAGAAATGACAGTGAGGAAGTTCAGTGCAACGAGAAATTGGTCAGAATTTTTTTTTCATTCTCTTTCCACACCCAATGGTGCATAGGGCACTAGATTAGTACATCAACCGCAAAGCATCTTAATCATTTTTGTTACATGAACGTAAGATAATCAGTCTTACGCTTCAGGTGTCAGTCCAGGGACTATGAAATATTCAGTGTTAATACACCGTTTTAAATTAATATTTCACAGCAACCATGTCGGGAATCAAAGCCGAGACTTCTTGCATGGCAGGCAAACGCGCTGACCACTACACCAGAAGGCTGTTTTCTTACACGTGGTAAAAATTAGAGCATTTAATTGTAACGTGAAGTCACTCGCAAATGTGTGAAAAAATTTGTAAAAATAGTTTTAATGAAAACGAACTACATACTTTAAATGACGTCGCAGGTTCTTCTAATTTAACCGATGATTTCCGTGATAGATTTCCGGTATTTTAGGAAGCCAACCCACCATTCAGAACAACTCACCGAAGAGAACTAGTGACGTCACGCGCGGAGTGGTTATAAAAAAAGAGAATTAATAGGCTTGATTCATGCTCTTCATTCATAATTCATTTAATCATTAAATCAAATGTAATTTTCCACTCTTACTTTCCTTCAATCATCCTTTACCACTCCTTATCAAATTCCTTCTTTTCCTTTCCACTATCTCCTTGTTTTGTCCATATTTATCTTATTTTAACATATAGTATATTTATTATTTACATAGTTTAAACTTCAAGCCGTCGTCGCTTTATTACAGTATTATTTAGTGAATACATATAATTGGATGGCAGGCCCTACTATGTTTACATTTTATTTGTTTTTTTTTTTTTTTTTTAATATTCATTTAGCCTGTACATCTGTTTGTATTCGAAATAAATAAAATAAAATAAAAAAATAAAAATAAAAATACGAAACTTTAAAAAATTGTAACGATGGTAAAATGATTCATAAAAATAAAAATAATTTGTTTTTAATATTAGTTTCTGATTTATTTTTTAAATTAGGTATATCTTATTAATCTTAAATTGTAGTTGATGTAAAAGTATACTTATGTATAAAAAAAATACACTACAAAAAACAAACAAATGAAACTGAATTAACATGAATCATTTTCATACCAATTAAATTGTTAAAATGCTGGCTTTTAATTAATTGTTTCTATTTTATTTACATATGTAAATTTATGTATGTCAATCATAATGTCTAAAGTTATAATATTAAAATGAATAATAAAGAGTCTGTAGTCGCATTTACGACTATTTTTCTTTTTCTTTAATAGGCATGAGATTAATTTTAAATAACGTCTTGTGAACCGGGTTTTATATTCTTAATAGCCTTAAGGCTCTTACTGTACACTTTATACTAAGCCTTTATTTCTTATAAATCCCAATTCACACGTCAACATTAATCTGTATTAAGTAATAAGATGCGTTCGTAGTTACATCCAGGGACAGTTAAACCACTTTTAGAATATTTAATCAAATAATTTAATGCTCCAGCACAAAGTCACAATACCTCACTAATTCTCTAAAACCCCATTAAATGAAGGTCGGTAAAGTTGACAAAGCACATAACCGAGAAATTAATCTTGAAATTTATCATTGCTTTTGGATTTATAGGTCGAATATAAAAACAGGGTTTTCGAGTTCTATAAACCTACTTTAAAATGTTTAATGATACCGTCAAAATTTTAAAAGGCTAGACTTAATGTACCACTTCTATAATATTATGTTATACATTGTTGAAATAATATGCATCGATTACTAACATGCAGTTATAAATTATTATTAATATTATACTAAATGAGAAAAAAAAAATTGATTTAAGCGTCTTCCTTACTAGGATAATCGGCTCTCAGGAGGGCTGTACAGCAGTCAACTTGTGGGTCGCGAAGCCTTGGTTGGGGGGTTGCGGTCGCAAGCAAGGTATAAGTAATGGTTTTTGGTCATACACTACAGTAAAAATATAATTTTAGTGATAAGGCTGTATTTTTTTTATTTTAATTTGTTCTATTTTTAAGAGACAAGTAACCATATCATTTTCTCATTGGAGTCGTCTATTCCTCTTTTTAGTTTTTAAGTCCATCATTGAAGAGAATGTTAGTACACAAAAATCGACTATCGTCAAGAACCGCGAGAGCCTGATGTCCTGTAAAATCGGCAAGCGAAATTAAGGTTCTCGGGAGGCATCCGATGGCCCAGCCAATCGTATAGCCTCCACTTGATAGACAGTTGTCATCGGAGGTTCCTGCGTTCGTTGTCTTTTTTCAACTCTCCTTACTAAGTCAAACCAAATTTATAAAATGGTTTTATAAAAACACTTTTAAATACGCTTACGAATTTCTACTTTTTTCCACACCCGCTTCTAAGTAGAACACGTGGACACCACCAGACGTCTCCGGGAGACCCTCTCGCTAACCAGCACTATTGCCTCTTCCCCTGTTCCTTAGTTGCGCCGAACAAAGCCGAACGATCATCATCAGCTGCCTTCCAGACGGCGGAAGCCCGCAGATGTGAAAAATAGGCAACATGGGTTAAGGCTCTCCTGAGGCATCCGCACCACGTGTCCAGGCCACGTCCACCGCCGCGTCCACGTACGATGGAGTGGCGTGAAAAATGCAGAAATGTGATATTTCAATCAGACATTTAAAGTACTTGCAGTAGCTCTAGTCAAAATACAAAAATACGTGAATAAAATTTAATGCTTTTTCTATCTTTCAATAACTTTTGTTTTTTAATTTTTTTCTTGTAAGTTAGTAAAAAAAATTCTCATAAATCATGAAATCACCGTAAACAATTGAAGTTCAATCCGGTATGGTTGTACGTAAACATTCGTACACATCGTAATGCTCAAATCTTCTTCTATCAGTCTATATATTTTTTTAAAACTTTGTTGCATCATTATATCGCATAAACTATTACCATTTCGATGGTGTAAAAAATCTCCAAAGCGTCATACAAAAATTGGTAGATTACGATTGACGCTTCATTCGCGTTCCGCACATCCGTCCTGGAACTTCAATGTAAGTAATGAAATCTAACCACTTTATACCTAATATTCCTATCCAGCACTTACTCTCGAAACTCAAAAGTTTGGCGTTTATACTTTTTGTAAGGATTCGCACCCATATAGGATTACCGGCGATATTAAGCAAGAGCCAAATAATCGGTTTTTCGTTTTGACCGAGTAGGTAAAGACTAGAATTTACCCCAACTAATATTCATTTTACAGCCTAAAAACAGTTTTAATATATAAAAAACCATACGTTATTTTCACTTAGACTTGCCCGGCCTAAAACATGTTGGATTCTCAACCACGCGCGTCAATTGACTTTGTAAAGAAACCCCCATCCTGTTTACCCGATTACCAAAATAACAGGTGCAGTCAAGTCAGACTTGAAGATCCATCAATGTGCCAAAACTTCATAATCTTGTGGAGCAAGATCCATGTACCAATCATTGAGGTACCATGGTACTAATGCGTATAAGAGCGCATCTCCTCAAACTGTCAAGGTTAATAGGTCAACAAAAACATCACGCAACGGATGATGTTACATAGTAAGTACTAAGTACTATAGGTCGACCAGCCTCTTCGCAGTTTAGTGAGGGCGCTAGTATAGGATGGACAATGCTGTCAGGTGTAGAAATAATTGCTACTGAAATGTTTTTGTTTATTTAATTTTCTTAGCAAAAATATTTAACTGTGACAATTTTAATGTGAATATTAAATTAGCATGGTCTATTCATAATCAAATTCAAAAAATTCAAGAAAGAATTCCATTACGCCACGACTTTCTCGGTATTTCTCGCTTTCTGCATCCATCAATATTTACCTTGAAAATCTTTTTAGCCGTTCTTTCGCCGTCCATTCGTTCGACATGTCCAAAACTACTATTTATTTTTTTTAATTCCCGTTCACTATTATATATTACTAAATAGTATAGTTCATTAATAAATATTAATTGAATTGCAAAGACAAGCGTTGTGCGATTAAACATTGTACTGTTATTAAAAAAGGTACATTATACAGGGTGTTCTTTAAACCCTGTCACACCCGAAACCACAATGATCACTATGGGCAAGAAGACATATTAGCATATTTAAAAATACATACAATACAAAAATACATACAAAAATACAGAACAAAGAATTAAAAAAAAAAAAAAAAAAAAACTAATGGTTGAGTACTTCTGCAGGTGAGAAGTGAGGGGAGCGTGGCGAAGTATCAGTTTCCCCCCTCCCCCTCCTCGTTTTTCCCTTGCAGAAGTAAGCAACCATTTCCTTTTTTTATATTTCTTTTTATTTTAATTCTATTTGTTTTAAAAATATATTTTAATGCGCCAATATGTCTTCTTGCTCATACCGATCATCGTGGTTTCAGATGTGACAGGGTTTAATGAACCGCTGTATATACTAGATAAAGCTTATCCATCAAAATAAAAAATTAATCAAAGTGTTAAAACCTGACAAAACAGAACAACATAAAATTATAAAAACTGACCAAATGGAAAAGCATATTTTTTTAATAAAACAAAACTTGCGTAAAAAATATAAAAACACTTTCATACTTAATTTAATAGAAACTGAACAATCCTTTTTAAAACATGAAATAAAAAATAGTAAAGGCAGAAATGGATTTTTTCCGAAAAAAAATCACTAACAAGGGTTAATTAAAATAACTATCCTGGCAGCACTCAGCTAAATAATCAAATAACAAAGCTGTCATGGCGGCAGCTCGTCTTATCGAATTTTCAAAGGCGATTAATGGCCCTTTCTGAAACTTTTCTGCATCACAATATTGTAAAACTGCATAAGTAATTATTCTATAATCACCACGCGCTACTTTTGATGATCGCGGCATATTATTTAATGAATAATAGGAAGCAAATATAGAAATGTTTTACCCCGAACGACTGCTTGCAACTAAGTTGCACGGTGCGGGGAGCGGCAAGGTGAGGGGTGTAATGAATTTTAGTTATAAAATTAGTCAACTGCCACGTAAGGCTGGTCGACCTCTACCATACCGTAACTCAACAATAAACATTATCAATTTGTAGTACTGACATCAAATGCATTCTGAATACGGGTTGATTTGGTTTTTTTTAATAATTTTATTCAATAATCATCGTCATCATCCCCTATCCGCTCCTAGCGGTGCATAGGGCGCTGCATTATTAAAACAAATGCAGCGCAGTTAGATCATCTGTTACACGAAAGTAAACACGAACGATGTTTGCTCGGAGACACTTTTCGTAAATAGCTCCAAGAGTGTTCAACGTCTTGGATGAACATATTAAGTTCTCCAAAACATTATGTTTATGATGACGATCCATAACTGGATTTCGTCGAGGGGAAGAGACCACTGCATACGATTGCTCCGGGAATATTTTTTTTGTATCGATGCTGTCTTCATTATTACCCTTATATGTTAATAAACTTAATAGTGATGCTTAATAATGTGTAAATATGCATTTTAACTATTGCTCATTAAATTATTTACGAATCTGTTTACTGAATTATTAAATTACATACTGTACCATATGAAAAGTATTATTATTTTATTTTTATTTTTACTATCAAAATTAATTTCTAAATAGAATTATAAAATTATTAAAGCAAAAAATAAAAATTTTAGATACATGATTTTAACTTTGCTACATCATTTATTATTAAGTAACTTATCTGTATTATATTTTTGACATGAATAAATTTTTATTTTTATGTATTTTGTATATTGATGTGATAAGATTTATAACTGAATTGATTTTAGTAGAGTCCTGACTTAAGACGGAATTTTCTAATAAGTCGGGACATGAAAATTAGTGTGCATCAAAATATACAAAAGTCATGTCAGTCTTACGCGTCAGATGCTAGTCCAAAAACAATGAAATATTGCTTATAACGTTGTTTAAAAAACTTTTAAACTCAGTATTTCACGTCCACCCTGTCAGGAATCGAACCCAAGACTTCAAGGATGATAGGCAAACGCACCAACTACTATTCAACGAGGTGGACTTATCTGCACCCGATTTCCTTTTTCAGGATGTTTACCTGAGATTAGCCATCTTTTTCATTCTGAATTGTATTCTTTATCCGCCCGGACACACAATATACAGAAACATACAGTGGTAAGCTAATACTAAATCGCGCCAATTCAAAACTTAAACATTTAAACGACAGAATAAAGAAATCAATTGCGTATGTAAATACTTAAAACAAACATATGCGTGTAGAAATGTATTTTAATTTTATTTTATTCAATTATTTAGAACATTACAGAAAAAAAAAACAAATCATTCTAAATAGGGTTAAAACACCAGTAGATGACCGCCCCCCAGTAAATGACCGTTGGTTAATAAAACATTATATAATAAGAATTGCTACATGTGTCTAATCAAAAAACTTTTAACACTAAAAACTATGACAAAAGCGGTAAAAGATAAGAAACAAAACTATCAGTTTTGAACTGTGCCTTGTCAAAGGGTAATAGTGCGTCTTCTTGTTATTGTTCTGAGATTGATAGTGTTTTTTTTTATAAGGAAAGGTGTGGTGAGTGTTTTATTTTATGCTATTTCTTATGCAAATCTTTGAATATAATATCCGTATTCTAATATGTTAGGGTGTTTTATAATGTTATAATGTAACAAAATCTAAGTATTATATAAATATAAGCTCAAAAAATATTATTAAGGATGACAATTGATTGCACTGGTGCATAAATTTTATTTTTACTCAGTAAAAACTTGACAGTGTTAATTTCGTTCAAGTGATGGTCTTTTGGTACAGCTCTTTAACTTTATCAATATTTTAACAAAATAAGATGAAAATTTTGACCATTACCAATGATTGACCGGGGTTAAATCTCTGTCGGTTATTCGTTGGTACTTCACCGGTCGTTTACTGAATCACAGATTACCAAATGAAATGAATTGCCACTAATGATTTTCTTAAATTCGTTTGCAGTATTATTTATTTTTTTAAGAATCGAACAGAAATGGAGAATAGTAAAAAAGTATGGAACGAAAAATATGACAAAAGGAGTTGCAGCAGATTTACGTACACTGATGAAGATCGCTGCTGAAGAGAGGGCCGCTTGAGTGCGAATAAACCCGTCAAAGTCTTTCAAATTCCGAAAAGAACCTCAATCAACAAGTTGAAGGGAAATGTTCCTATGATTCGTAAAATGTGATCCTCTTCAATGTTGACAGCTTCTAAGGAAATTGTCATAGAAAAATTGATATTAGGAAAGGCTAAATTAGGATTTTTTATGCACGCTGAAGAAGTAAAGGGTACCCATAGAATTAAGAATAGTCCAAAAGGAGCCTAGAATCATATCTGATTGTTCAGAATCATATTTGAATATATCAGACAGTGTCCAATAATTCCCTTACTATGCTCCACTTTCGCCGCGCGTATTCGTGAAGTCGCCGGGTAATGTTGCTTGATTGGGGAAAAAAATCATAACACAAATGTAAGGTAAAAAAAAAGTAATATGTTAATTTCTCTAAAGTTTTATCGTGCACGCGGAAACATTGATTTACACAACAGAGTAGATAAGTAAAGGGTCATTTAATAAGAGTCATTGAATTAATGAACTTTGAACTTAAAGTATTAAACAAATTTTATTTGACATAAAACTGATATTTTATATCATGTTAAATAATATTTTATGTTTTAAAGATAATGTCGTTCAAATGTCCCCCACGGCGTTGTTTAATCAATCTGAGGTCTAATTTTTATTAGTTCTTTTATTAGATCAGCAAAGTAGGGTAAAAGAAATCTACCCTGGCAACACTAACGAAATTTCCATTTGGTTTCTTCGACAATCTGACAGATGATAAAATAATTCAATTTTTAAGTTATGCATTTGTTATATACACATTCATTTGCAAATTACAGATGAAATGTGATTGCGTCCTGTTTCTTTAAGATCCTAGCAGTATTTCTAAACTTTAAAAGGACACAATACGGCATAGTTGAATTCAAATGAGGAGTTGCGTACTGAGTCACCTGTTTGATGTGCGTATTCGGTTTCTGGACTATTCTTAATTCTATGAGGGTACCGTTCAAAATGTAATAAATAAGACAAAACGTGCAAATCGTCGGACGGCGCATCCTGAAGAAGAAGAATTATTCAATTACGATGCATAAAGTAATGTTTTCTTCTTTTGGTTTGTTTTTTGTTTTGTTTTGTTTCGTTAAGTTTCGTTTCGTTTCGTTTCGTTTAGTTTTGTTTTGTTTTGAATGCATTGTAAATATTGTTGTACAATCCGGGCCTTCGTAGTCACGCAAAATGCAACAATGGCCACCTGTAGAGTCTACATAAGAATCGCTGCATTCTCGACGCGTTGTCAATCCTTTACCTTTAAACCTTAAAAGCTTTTCTTTACCGAGAGGTTGAGTATCATCGCCGATCAATAGAGCTGTCACTGGAATAATAGAAGAGAAATTATTTTTCGTTTCCTGTTGCCTGCAATTCAAATTTTATTTAGCGTCATACCATAATGCATGCGACTCGCCATGAATGCGAAAATGCCAAACTAGAGATGCGAATAATAACAGGTGAAGAAATCGAATAAAAAGTCAATAATTAAAAGATCGAATCTGTATTCTACAAATTGATAGCTGTGTTTTTTTTTTATTCAAAATAATTTTTATATCGTTTTTAAATCGCTACTCACGGTTTTTGAAAATTTTCGTTTTGAAAATCTCTGGTGGAATTTACTGCGAAAAAAAGGTTACGTTACATGTGAGTTTTTTGGAAACTTTTTTCACTCTGATTTTTTTCAAAAAACTCTTTGCAAATCATATTATAATAATTAAGAACTACGATTTTACTATGTCGACTGATAAGCATTTTTGCTCGTTTGTCCATAAATTCCCCAGGAAGTAGTAGCTTATGTATGTTATCCAGATGCAAACTCTGAATTGCTTGATAAGTTGGAACGATTGCAGAATGTTTGAATACGTTGTACCTTCGCAAATTCGACCAAATAACCAAATATCGCACGCAACTTTACTGGCTCAGTATCAGGCATAGAAGAAACATTCACATTCTATCACTTCTTCATAATATTTAAAATAATCCTACTTCCCCTGTTTATCTGAGAGAGCTCTTCGAACCTCTTCACAGCATGGGCTAACTCTTCGTTCTAGTAACGTGAGAACTATTTCAATACCCGTTCACCGCTCTATTTTTTTGCCCCCTCTTTCACAGAAGTAGCTGCTCGGTTGTGTAATAATCTACACAGTAATGTCAGAGACGCCTATTCTTTATTTACATTAAAATCACGTATGGAATGTCACTTCCTGAATATTTCAGTTTTACCTTTTTCCTCTCTCTTTCCTTCCCTCTCTACTCCCTCCTCTCTTCACAGTATTGTGTAGATATTTAGTCAATTTTTACTTCTTAAAAAATAAACGTTTTTATCAATATTTTGTTTTAAAAAGAAACTGTTAATAAACCAACAATATGTTCATATACCACTGATTTTCTCGAGTTGAACGGTTTGGGTAGGTAGGAAAAAATTACCTTAAGGCAATAATATTCCCGCCCTTATGGATATGTATGTAAACTGTATATGTAATAAGTAAAAAAAGCGTTCCTCAAAAGATTAACTAATGGTGATTAAAATAAAAATTCCAACTATTTTTTGTAGTTCTCCGGAATTTGTTACGTTCAATAACTGAATCCATAGTAAATAAACCAACAATGTTCAAAAATCAGATTTCACGAATTGAGAAAATATTTGTTTCAATTTATTGATCTCGTTATAAAGCTAATCTTTTCCTTCGTTTTTTGTACAAAGTAATTTAATAGTTTCTTCAGCATCTTCGTAAGTTATTTAACATTTTAGATCAAATTTGAATAAAATTTTAAATACGTAATTCTCAAAATCATATCATTGACGCCATGACAGTTCGGATCCGA